>NC_043017.1:7408802-7416302 GCF_006345805.1 Octopus sinensis | reverse complement strand
TGTATTATTATACATGTGCAAACATTTGAGGAAGGCAAAAACAAGTATTAAGATGGCTGCTAATCATCCCCCTACATACAGCAGAGAATGGATGGGAGAATAAAGGTTAGGGTTTAAGTAAAGATAAATAATGCACGGAAATTCATTAAAAGGTTAACAGAGAAATTTTACTATTGTACTAGTTCAATCACTGATGGCACCATTTTATATTTATTTATCCGCTTTCTTTATGTCTCTAAGTATGTAGAGCATGATTAAAGAAGTTGCGGATGGTGATGGTGGGGGAGATGGTAATGTCAACAGCTCAACCAAAGTAGAAATGTAATCAACAGTTGTAAGGTAAAGTACATTCTTGGATGTTTATTGATCTTTAGAAGGAAGATATTGAATAAGTTTTGTAAGAAAGTTGGTGAGAGGTCGATGAGAGGAAGAGACATACATAAACTGTTGTCACTTTATAAGACATCACTGGGGGGGGGGGGGAGAAAAGGAGGTTAAGATAAACAGTAGGTCAAGGATATGTGTGTGTGATGGTTAGATGGGTGATGTGAGGAGGTGAGAGTATGTGTGTGAGTATGAGACTAAAGATATTGATGAAGCACATGGTTTGGCAAGAACAAAGTGGAAGGTTATATATAACAGGTGAGTCATGTAATGTAACACATGTGGCTCAACATGGTACATGTGAGAGTTGAGATATAAGGCAACAAATGTGAGCCAACAAATACAAACCACCATGTAAAAAGCATCAGGTGTGAACCGACAGATGCGAAAACAGAATAAAATATTACAGATGCAATACTAAGTAAAGCAGACGAACAAATGAGAAGACATCAATGCTTTAACAGATACAAACAAACAGATGTAAACAAACAGATGCAAACCAACAGATGAAAGTAAGCTCACAGATGCAAGCAACAGGTGTCAAGTGACAGATGTAAACACATAAATACAAGCAACAGATGCAGTGGCTGGTGCAAACAAGAGAAGCAAGCAACACAGGTTCAAAGTGTCAGTTGAAAACATACAAATGCAGCAGGTGCAAAGTGAGGGATGTGAACATAAATGCAAGCAACACGTGCAGCAACAGATGTAAGCTAAGGGATGAAAACAACACGGGTTCAAAGAGTCAGATGTAAGCTGACAGATGCAAATTTAACAGATGCAAACGGAAAATGAAAAATACTGGCAGATATATCAGTTGACAGATGCAGTATCAAAGATCCAAGCCAAATGATATAAACCAAAAGATGTAGAGAAATGGGATATTATCTAAGTTATCTGATACATGATACAACACAGGAACAGAAACAGCCAACAGACCCACAAACATTTACAACACATGGATAGAATATATCAAAACATCAATAGCTACCATAAAGTTTTTGAGACCAATTCTGATACAAAACGGAAATATGAAGTGGTTTAATTTGGAGAGAGAGAGAGAGAGAGAGAGAGAGAGAGAGAGAGAGAGAGAGAGAGAGAGAGAGACTGGTGATGAGGTTTGGCATTCTAGTTTTGTATATGCTACCATTGCTATCTATTAGAATGACAGTTATTTCAGTAAGTTGTCAGAGATAAACATTGGTATTTGTTTACGCATTCATTTAGATAATGGTTATGGTTTCTGCTATCATTTATTACAATGCTATCAAAGTAGGGTGATTCTCAAAGACAATCAGAGATATACTGGGTTAGCCAGAGTTACTCCATGACAGCAAGAGGTACTCCAAGACAGCTAAGGTTACCAAAAATAACAAAGGGACACTTCAAGACAATCAAAAATACTCTAAAACAACAAGAGTATTCTGAGACAAGAAGAGATATTCTGAGACAATCAGAGTTACTCCAAGACAAACAGAATTACACTAAGACAACCTGAGATACGTCAAAGCAACCTGAAATGGTCCATTACAAGAAGAAATTCTCCAAGACAAGCTGGGACACATAAATGGCTTGCGATTGACCAAGAAGCACATGGAGACAAAGAAACAGAAATGAAGAATCTTAATTCCCATTCCTGTTTTCTCATCATCAATTCTATGTAAACCCTCATAATTTTTGTAATTAGTACTTGTAATTAATAGCCATGCAACCATCCTCCTTGTGGCAAATAAGGGATAAAAAAATTGGATAAAGCTCCTTCTTAAGGGCTGTTTTCCCAGTACTTGTCATATATATATATTGCCCATAAAGTGAGATGCTGGTCCGTTGCAGGAATATTCATGTTTGGCAGCTGAGTAGAGTGGAACAACATGAAGTATTTTGTTCAAGAACACAATGCACCACCTGGTCCAAGAATTGAAACTATGACCTTACGATCATGAGTCTGGGTGCTAACCACTGAGCCATATGCCTCCACTTGGCAACTGATGAAACAATTATTATTCAGGGTTGGAGGTATCAACCAAACAACCTCTTCTCAAAATTGCTGGCCTTGTGCATCCAAGCCAAATAATGTAAACCAAAAGATGTAGAGAAATGGGATATTATCTAAGTTATCTGATACATGATAAAACACAGGAACAGAAATAACCAATAGACACACAAACATTTACAACACATGAACAGAATATATCAAAACATCAATAGCTACCATAATGTTTTTGAGACTGATTCTGATATACAAACACATTATTATTATCACTATCATCATCATCATCATTATTATTATTATTATAAGGCGGCAAGCTGGCAGAATCGTTAGCACACTGGGCAAAATGCTTAGCGGTATTTCGTCTGCCGCTACATTCTGAGTTCAAATTTTGCTGAGGTCAACTTTACCTTTCATCCTTTCAGGGTTGATGAAATAAATACTAGTTTCAAACTAGGGGTCCATGTAATCAATTAGCCCCCTTCCCCAAAAAGTTTTTAAGGCCTTGAGCCTAGAGTGGAAATAATTATTACAAGGTTTTTTTGTCTGATATAAATGGTTTCACCTCAACATGGCTCCACATGTTGCCTTTTTCCTGCACCACACAACAGAGAATACAGCATCTTTACATTCACTTGTGTCACATGAGACTCAACCTGGGAGGAATAATAGCCAGATGTCCTGAAATAACGCCCTACCTTAATAAACAAAAGGTATTGTAGTCCTACACAACAATATGCCTCGAGGTGGGTGGATGGAAAATAACAGACAAATTAATCATGTCTGGAATGCCTTTCATCAAATTGGTTTGCTGGATTAAGACTAGCATCCTGGGGCAACGGCAGCAACAACAACAACAATAGAAGCAACAGCCTGAAAAAACTGTCTGTATTTAAGCATTGAGGAGTAATGAGAAAATAGACATGGCTGTGTAGTTATGAAGCATTATTTGCCCAAGGTGTCATGCAGGGGGACTGAACCTGAAACCATAGCTGTGTCTGTTTTCCATACAGGCATGGATGGGTTGGATGGGTCATCAGAGTCAAGGGGAGTCCTGCACTAGGACCCTATTGTGTTCACATGTTTCAGTTCTGGCATAGTTTCTATGACTGGGTGCTCTTCCAAACACCAAATACTCTACAGAGTGTACTAAAAGCATTTTGTTTTGGCACCAGCATTAAAGAGGTTGTCATACTCCCAGCATGACAAAAGGGGCCTCTTAGTGCTATGTTATCAGGTCAACACAAAAAAGTGAAACTGCCAGTTGACATGCAAGACAACAGTTATTTTATTGTATTTTATGAATTTATATTTTAATTACAGAGTGTACTGAGTGAATCTGATCATAGCATCAGCACTGGGGATGTATGTAAATCATAAGAATCCAGGGGAGAGAAAAGGGGCAATGGTTAAGATGTGGGACATTGAGAGAAAGATCCCTTAATTTCACAAAGCTTTGTGATAGAAGAACGCCAGAGGGATGGAGAGGTAGAAAGAGAGTGGGAAGTGGAGGTAGAGAGGGGGTTGGAGAGGGGTGAGTGAAAGGATGAGAGAAGGGAGACTGGAGAAGGGGAGAGGAGAGAGGGTGAAGGAGAGGGAGGAGAGAGGGTGAAGGAGAGGGAGAAAAGAAAGGGAGAGAGGAAAGAGAAAGAAAATAGATGAAGAGACAGACAGTAAGAGACAGAAAGAGAGAGAAGGGTTAAGTGATGACGATGGTGGGTGGGTGGGGGTGGTGTTGATTAGGGAGAGATCAAAGTCCAGTACAGTTCCACGCTATATGGGGCAGAGAACAAGGAACAGTGAACATGAAAGAATAGGGTTAGAATGGTGTAGAGAAAGGGATGAAAGGATGATGAAAAGGAGGAGGAACACTGATGGAGGCAGGGGTCAGAGAAAGATGAAAGGTGTGGGAGAGAGTGTCAATGAAGTACAGGGGACAAAATGATGAGGTCAGCAAGGACATTGCAGCTATCATTACTCTCCCCACCCGTTTTTTTCTCAGGGTGGGCATCTCTTTGCTGTGTTTGTGGATAGGATGAGGTGCAAGTCTTCTCAAAAACATCACTTGTCATCTCTTTTACATCTCTCTCTCTCTCTCTCCACTCTTACCCTCTCTCTCTTGCTGCCTCT
The DNA here is from genome assembly GCF_006345805.1 of Octopus sinensis. Lineage (NCBI taxonomy): Eukaryota > Metazoa > Mollusca > Cephalopoda > Octopoda > Octopodidae > Octopus > Octopus sinensis. Next base: position 7,411,798 of record NC_043017.1, on the reverse strand, counting down.
CTCTCTCTCCCTCACCCACCCTCTTCCTCTCTCTCTTTCTCTTGTTGCCTGCCTCTCTCTCCCCTCTCTTACTCTCTCTCACTCTCTTGCTGCTGCCTCTTTCTCTCTTTCTGTATATATGCATATCTATCTTTTGCTTGCTTTAATCATTGAACCACAAGCCATGCTCGAGAGGGGGGTGGCTTGAAGATTTTCGTCCTACAAATCAACCCCAGGACTTATTTCTTTTTAAGGCCAGCTACTTATTTTATCAGTGTCTTTGGCCAAACTGCAGAGTTATAAGGATGCAAACAAACCAACACCAGTTGTCAATAAGTAAGACGAGGGAGGAGCAAACACAAACATGACATACACACATGTGCAGAGGGCTTCCTCACAGTTTCTGTCTATCAAATTCACTCACTAGGAACTGGCTATTCTGGGACTGAACCTGAGACCACATGGTTACAAAGTGAGCTCCTTAACCACACACCCATGCCTATATTTTATATACACATACATGTGTGTGTGAAGGAGAAACAATAAGACATAGATAACATAATGGTGTTGAAATAGATAGAGAGAAATAATGAAAGGCAGAAACATAAACACACACACACACACACACACAAAGCATTTAACCAAATAAATACATTGACATACATATATTTGGGGTAGGGTGGAATGATTTAAACTATATTTTTTTTAAAATTTATCATTATTATTATTATTTTGCGAATGCTTTTTGTAATTCTTAGTGTCAGCTTTCAAAAAAAAAAAAATTAAGTGGAATGTGAAAAACAAAGCAATTATCCAGAAGGAAAAATAACAATCAGGGCACTTAATTACACACACACACACTCACACATATACACACACAAGTGTGTGTATATATGCACACATACATGCTGCACACATACATGCTGCACACATACATGCTGCACACATACATGCTGCACACATACATCCACCCACACTTCTCTCTTGTATGTATGTATGTATATCTATCTATCTATATATATATATATATATGTGTATATATATATATATATATATGAGAGAGAGAGAGAGAGACAGATAGACAGACAGATAGAGAAGGCAGGACACATGAGAAGAGCAAGAATCCAGTGTGTTGAACATTCACAGAATTATGACATGATTCTCAATGAAAGGTTACACACTACTTTTCGAAAGTGTTGTGATGCTTCGTCTTTCAATTGTTCTGCTAATTGGTACAAATGATTTATATCTACCTCTGTGCTGAGAAAGGTTACATCATGGTGTATACAACCATATAACTGCCTGTCTAACCATGTTTACATTGTATATGTATACATACAAACATACACATGGATATATATATATATATATATATACACACATATGCATATATAAATACACATATATATACATGCGCGTGCACACACACACACACACACGTCTGACGCAGTTTCATGAATGTGTATATATATATACATACATATATATATATAATATATATATATATACATACACACATATATATATATATATATATATATATATATATACATACATATATATATATATATATATATATATATATATACTAACTGTGTTGAGTGCTACATTTGTATGTTTACTTAACTGTACAAAGGGATGCTGAAAAGGTTCCTAGCTTTAAGGGTATCACGAAAGGCTTGGTTGGAGGCCCCAACCTTCCAAGTTCTTATACAGGGATAAGAAAAACTGAAGGACTGCTGCAATAAGTGTGTGAACCTGAGAAGGGAATAAGTTGAATAAAATCATAATCAACTGATTCTCCTGTATTTTCTTTTACCCAAAACCAGGAACTTTTCTGCAACCCCCTCATATATATCTTTCAACTTTTACTTGTTTCAGTCATTGGACCGTGACGATGCTGGGACATAGCCTTAAAGGGTTTTAGTCAAACAAATTGACCATCCCCAGAACCTATTATTTTCAGCCTGGTACATATTCTGTGTCTTTTTGCCAAACTGCTAAGTTACCAGGATGTAAACAAACCACCACCAGTTGTCAAGTGGTGGTGGGGGGATCGAACACAAATACATACTCACATATGTGTGTGTGTGTACATGATGGGCTTCTTTCAGTTTCCATTTACTAAATCCACACACAAGGTTTTGTTGGCCCAGGTGGGACTGGACCCAGAACCAAGTAGTTGGGAAACAATGTGAGTGTGTGTGTGTGTGTGTGTGTGTGTGTGTGTGCATACACAGCTGAGTGAAGAAATTAAAGATAGCAGTAACCAACACATTGTAATACTAAACCCAGAAACTGTAATTGGTATTTTAAGCTTTATAGAACGTACACATGTTTCCACAAGTCAATTGTTATTGTTACGTAAGCAAAGTAATCGATTCACTTTCTTGGTATTATAAGCAAAGAAGATGTGGAGATATGTTCATGCCCAAATATACCCAAGATAATGGCAAGGAAATGATAGATCCAATTGGCTCACATAATGACAACCGACTTACAGAAACACGTGTATGCTATATAAAGCTTAAAAATACAAATTATGTTTTCTGCATTCATTATTACTATTAAGCAGATTGATTTCTGCACATTAGCCAATCATAAGATACAATGGTTATAACCAAACCATGTTGGGAATTCTAAGGCTAAAAACAATGTGAAATGCATAGTGATCAATGATGTACAACAACATCTGATGATCTAGTCAATACCTATTTCTTTACTACCCACAAGGGGCTAAACATAGAGGGGACAAACAAGGACAGACAAAGGTATTAAGTCGATTAGGTTGCCCCCAGTGCGTAACTGGTACTGAATTGATCGACCCAGAAAGGATGAAAGGCAAAGTCGACCTCGGCAGAATTTGAACTCAGAACGTAAAGACAGACGAAATACCGCTAAGCATTTTGCCCAGCGTGCTAACGTTTCTGCCAGCTCACGCCATAATGATCTAGTCAATACCATAACACCAGAATACCTGTAGGTTTTGACATATGAAGATCCAACTGACTGCAACA
>NC_043017.1:7346302-7403802 GCF_006345805.1 Octopus sinensis | reverse complement strand
TTTATACTCTATTTCCCCCCACCTTTTCCACAGCATCTTTTAGCTTCTCTTTCTCTCTCTCTCTCTCCACTTCTATTATGATACTCTTCAGCCTCTCTCCTCTTACTGTTCTCTTCCACAGCCTCTCTATCCGCAATACTTTCTCCGCATTCATCCAGCCCTCTCTGCATTCTCACACTCTTCCACCATCTCATCTACTTCCTTTTCTTTTACTGTCCCCATGCTTTTCTGCTTACCTCAACACCCTCTCATCTCTTGCTTTCTAGCCTACCTCCAAACCCAAACCCCAAACTTCTCTTTCCTTCAATAACCTTTGGATTCCTCAATACCCTCATCTGTTTTTCTCTCATGTTCCCTTCCTCTTGCACCTTCCAACTACACTCACCCTTACAATTAAACCTCCCTACATAACCTTCCACAGCATCCACGTAAAAAGCACTGTCCGAACATGGCTGATGCCAGCACCGCCTGACTGGCATCCGTGTCGGTGACACGTAAAAGCACCAACCAATCGTGGCCATTTGCCAGCTTCCTATGGCTCCTGTGCCGGTGGCATGTAAAAAGCACCCACTACACTCATGGAGTGGTTGGCGTTAGGAAGGGCATCCAGCTGTGGAAACAGTGCCAGATCAGATTGGAGCCTGGTGCAACCTCCTGGCTTCCCAGACCCTGGTCAAACCGTCCAACCCATGCTAGCATGAAAAACGGACGTAAAACGATGATGATGATGATAGTCCTTTCTTTCTTTCTCCTGCTCCTTACATACTCTCTTCAAGCCCCCAAATACTGTCTATTTTGTTACTCTCTCCTCTACCACTGCCTCACAACAATAAATCTAATCCTCTTATCATATTTTACCTTACACAGACTCATTACCCTCTCCTGTTCCTGACAGTCATGCAGCCTTTAGCACTTCTTCAATACTGCATGCTGCAAGACCACCTCAGTAGTGCTGGTGCCACAATAACAGCACTCAGTACACTCTGTTAAGCGATTGATGTTGAGCCATAGAAACCATGCCAAAACCGTAACAATGAACTATAACTCATTGGATCCTGTCAAACCATCCAACCCATGCCAACAAAAGAGAGAGGCATAACATGATAATAACTGATAAGACGTATGACTTCTTGTCGTCACTGTTATATCTGAACTGTTATAATATCAAACGTTTCCGATGTTCTCTTATTACTCTCCAACTGTGTATCTTCAACAAGCACTCCACGATATCTCTATTCAATAATTCCTACGACCTGTACACTGTGACTGTGCATATGACACTCTTATCAGACTGTTCTGTGCATGCTCATTTATACTAACTAGTATAGTTCACTTAGTGAAGGCGCATAGCTCAGTGGTTAGAGCATCGAGCTTACAACCGTGGAGTTGTGAGTTCGAATCCAGGACTGGGCTGTGTGTTGTGTTCTTGAGCAAGACACTTTATTTCATGTTCTTCCAGTTCACTCAGCTGTAGAAATGAGTTGTGACATCACTGGTGCCTAGCTGTATTGGCCTTTGCCTTTCCGTTGGATGACATTGGTGGCATAGAGAGGGAAGGCTGGTATGCATGGGCGACTGCTGGTCTTCCATAAACAACCTTGCCCAGACTTGTGCCTTGGAAGAGGGGAACTTTCTAGATGCAATCCCATGGTCATTCATGACAGAAGGGTTCTCCGTCTAGTTCACTTAGCCAATCACGAGGGGTGTACAGATTCCCCATACAACAATAATAATGATGATGACAACAACAACTACGACGATGACATATAACACCTTCTCCTCGACTTATGACTGAGTTCCATTCTGACTGACAGGTTGTAAGTCAATCCAGTCGTATGTCGGATTTATATTTTCCAACTTTATTTCCATTCAAGCACGACTGATGCTTGAAAGCGACTGAGTGAGGAACAGTGGCAGGCAGTGGATGCCTGGGTCTGAGGGGAGGGGCCTGGCATTGCCAGATGCTGCCATAGTTATTGTACACATGGCTGCCCAACATCTGAAAATCGATTTTTTTTTTTATTTTATTCTTTTTGCGGTCGTAAGTTGAAGAGAAGGTGTGTATATTGTAAATTGTTCATAACAATTCTGACGTTTCACTGGTTATAGTTTATTTAAAGTGTTTTAGTAAGCCACTGGTAAAACTGCAAAGTTACTGTCAACAATTTAGATCAAATATTAAACTTATGGGCCATTTATTTAGTTAATGTTGTTTTTTATGTATTTATACATTGTATTTAAAAAATACTTTGTGTGTGTGTATAGATAGGTGGATAGATACATAGACACACAGACAAGTATGAATATGTGTGTCACTTTGTATAAAGAAAGGCGTGTGAATATATGTTTATATTTGTGTGCCTATGTGTATGCATGTGCACACACACACACACAGTAAAAAGTTAAGACTTTTCACACATGCAAACCACCTACACCAACACTGCTAACCACAAGGGTGACAAAGTCAACTGCAAGAGCCTTAATGTGGTTACTCAACCTGCTAGAAATAGAAGTCTCATCTATCTCCCTCCTCTCAAATTATAATCAAACAATTTTAAGAAAGAAGAATGCATTGGATAATTTAGTCATAAACCCACTAAACGACAGGATGGCTACAGATGGAATGTCTCTGATCACAGAAAGCCTTTCATCATAAATATGTTGGCAAATTGTTCTCTGACTCCATTTAGTCTCAACAAACATGTCCATCACAATAGCTTCAAAAATACCAACACAAACAGTGAACCAGACCTTTGTTTCCTTCATTCACTTCTACACCGAACTATACACAGGATATACGTCTCTATCTTACAATCATAAATACACAACACAACAAAGGATTACGATTAAACAGTAATAAAAAAGAAACATGAGTATTATGATACCTGTTTTTGATGTTGATATGAGAAGCTATGCGAGATTGACACTTCTGTGAGCACCTCCGACTACACAGACAAAAACTACCCGGTACACTTTGTTCTCCTCCCACACTCAACAATCCCTGGCAAATTTCAAATTCATTTCAAATTCTGAAATAATATTTTCCTGAAATCTTCCTTCCACGTGGCTGCACCTTTTGAGAAACTGCTTCACTCACAACTTGCATTGATGTCATTGTTTTAATGTCCTCTTTTCCATGACTTCATGGATCAGATGTAGTTTACTGAGGTAGGTTTTCTATGGCTGGATGCCCTTCCTGTCACCAACTTTCACCTATTCCCAAGCAAAGTAATATTTTCCCATGGCCAGGCCATGTTCTCACAGAATACTGGAAATGAATGACACTTGTTTACCACTAACACACAATATCAAGATAGGGAGACACAAACACCCCCACCCCCTGCATATACAAAAGGCCTTTTCCAGTTTCCATCTACCATACACACGAGGTTTCAGTGGGCCTAGAGCTATAGTCAAGGATACTAGCCCAAAATGTCACCATGTGGTTGAGAAGCAAACTTCTAATCACAAAGCCATGTCTGTACCTGCAGTGACTAAGACTGCTAATCTTATTCATTTCTTTCTTTTATCAGGAGAGCTGAAAGCAGAAGCTGCAGGTGGTACCTGTTTTCTGCCAGATGCTATCTACAAGAAGACCAACAGTATGGGAGGAGAGATCCTCAACCTGGGTAGTAGCACCCTGACTCAGGAGTGGTTTACCTGATTAGGCGGGATATGAGATACCATTCGTCAAATTGCCTTATTAATTTACTGTTTTATCTCAAAGATAAGTGCAAGATATTTTCTTGTTGTTGTTGGTGGTGATGGTGGTGGTGGTGGTGGTGGGTAAGGGTATTACCGTTGAGACACCTGTCCTGATACAAAATAACTAAAATAAAATACATAAATGCTTGATAATGATCTTTTTAAAGAAAGATCGATTAGATTGTCATGCCATTACTTATGTCATGCACTATTTTGTAAATCCCAATTTAGCCCCTGGAAAGATTTAAAACTCAGAATATAAAGGGACCACACTGGAAATAGATTTTGTCTGATGCTCTATCAATTTAGCACCCCCACCCACCCATGATACTGTAAACTTCCTTTTATTCAGAATTCAATCAGAATGCTTGAGCAACTGGCACCCAGAAAAAAAAAGAAAGAAAATGTGTTGTTAGTTAGAGTCATGCTAATTTGTGTTAATTAACTGTCATTAAAAGGAATAAAGTTTTTATTGTATCTAAAACAAATGGATCATTGCTTTCCAAAACACAGGACAATATTTTTTTTATGGCTTTACCAGCACCTATTCTTTACTTAAATTATACTTTTATTTCTTCCTATTTCTCTTAGTTCTACTACATTCAGAATATTAATAACATAAATATATTTCTAGGGTTTTAATGAGTTTCGTAGGGTGTTATGGTAATTTAAAAAATGACGATCACATATCTGGCAAACTCAGTTATCCCACAATCCTCTCATTCCAGTGGTGTTTATTATAATATTATTAATAGTGGTTAATGACAGTGTATCATATACACTCTGGTTTTAGAACAGATACACTGTACTTCTGCAGTGCTGTAAAAGGCAAGTAAATGAGCTGACCACAGGAAGTATCGTCCAGCTATAAAACCCTCCTTCAAAAAAACACAGACCAACCCTTGTCAGCACAGAAATATGGATGTAAAAATGAGTGATTATCATGATGAAATTTACCTTTAATCTTTTACTTGTTTCAGTTATTGGCCTGCGACCATGCTGGAGGCATCACTTTAATCAAACAAAACAGTCACACTACTTAATTTAGGTCTGGTCCCTGTAACTTAGTGGTCAAACCTAACATAAACACAAAGGCACAAACCCACACATACCTATCTATCTATCTATCTATCTCGAGATGGGCTTCTGCACAGTTTCCATTTACCAAATTCACTTACAAGGCATTGGTTGGCTTGGTTTACAGCAAGAAACACTCGCCCAAGGTGCCACACAGTGGGACTGAACCTGAAACTATATGTGTGCAAAACGAGCTTCTTAGCCACATAGCCATGTTTGTGCCTAATGAAATGTTTAAAATCGTTAATATTTGTTAAAATGGCATTAAAAAACCCCACTAAAGCACAAATAATATAGTCATACAAAAGACAACTGACTTATGAACCAATGTGGAAGGTTACCGGAAAAAAAAAATTATTATTAAAATAAGTACCAATAAAACATTGAGGTCGATGTAATCGAACCCTCCTCAAAATTTTCAGGATTTGTGCCTACAGTTGAACCTTTATTATTATAAGTTCAAAATAGGTGGCGTGTTGGCAGAAACGTTAGCGGTATTTCGTCTGTCTTTACGTTCTTAGTTCAAATTTATCCTTTCGGAGTCGATAAATTAAGTACCAGTTGCGCATATTGGGGTCGAACTAATCGACTGGCCCCCTCCCCCAAAATTTCGGGCCTTGTGCTTAGAGTAGAAAAGACTATTGTAAGTTCAAATGTCGCAGAGGACGATTGTAATCCTTCCGAGATCGATAAAATAAAGTATCAGCTGAGCAACGGGGTATGTGTAATCGACCACTCTCTCCAAATCAGAAGTACAGTGGTACCCCGGTTTACGAACATCTCTGATCACGAATAAATCGAGCTATATATATATATATATATATATATAATAATAATAAATATTAGGGAATAAATCCAAACTTACAGGGAAAAATCAGATTTAGGATTGAATCCAATTTTATAGTAAAATATTATATTATATTAAATTAGAGACAAAACCACTATTAGGCAAATCATACAATGAAAAACTTAAAACACCTGATGAATGACTGTGACTTGAAAATTTAAAGAAATTAACAGCCATGAAACGATCGTAGTGATATATTAATTATATTTTTTAAATAATTTTGTTATATATTTAAATAATATAAATTAAATAATCTTATGTATTGGATTAAGTTTTTCATTGTATGATTTGCCTAATAGTGGTTTTGTCTCTAATTTAATATAATATATATATATATATATATACATATATATATATAATATATATATATATACATATATATTATATATATATAAAGCACGATTCATTCGCGAACAGAGGCGTTCGTAAACCGTGGTACTACTGTATTAATTTCATTATCATTTAAAAATAGTATTAATATTATTATTAGTTTATATTATTTCGTAGAAGACACACAAATATTTGCGTGTTTATCAGTGCGTTAACTATTATGTGTGTGTGTATATACGAAATACCTAAAAAAAAAAGTTGCTGAGAGTTATCTCCCTTACAAACAAACCGCTAACCGTGTTTATCGTCTCCCAAAAACACACCCATCTCCCCGTCAAGCTTGCTAGTTTCTCTATATAGAAGGAAACCTTTTTGCACAGGTTCATTAGATTCTCAACCACAACACCTATTCTTACGCAGAGGTTAGACTGGTTTAACATGAAACAATGCTACTGATTTACAGAAACCAGTGAAATTCATAAATAAATTGTTTATAAAGAAACACAATAACCAAAGCAAAAGAAAACTGGGTATACTTGATGCTACAGTTATGGTTTGTACGAGTTAGCGATATAACAGAACCAGCGCATTTGTGCGTGTTCATATATATATATATATATATATATATATATATATATATATATATATATATATATAATATATATAATCATAAACGGATTTATTCAGCAGATTAAATAACGATTTATTTCTTTACTGCATATATGTATTTATGTTTTGACTGTTGGTTTTAAGCATGCTTGCTTTGAGGTGACTATGCCAATCATGTGTGTATGTGAGGAGGGAGAGAGAGAATCTGTGTGTATATGTGTGTGTACGTACATGTGTGTATGTAAATGTATATATACACACATACGTACTTCAACATATATATAACTATATCTCTTACAAGTATTAAAAGCACATAGTTTAGTGTCAACATACTGTAATTTATTTATCTTCTAATAATATCATACACAATACTTTTCTTTCCTTCTAACATAGCCTACAATTCCAGCTTCTTTACACACACACACACACAATCACTACAATATCGTCCTTCCTCTATTTTGAGAATATCTAACAATAGAAAAGGCGCTAACGCAATAACACTGTGTGCGTTACCAAAATATTCTTTTGTTGAAGCAGAGAACCAGAAACGGGTTAGGATTAGAATTGACCATGAGATCAAGAGTCTCCTAAAATGTATTCACGTGTGTTTCTAAGTGTATATCAGTCTCTGACCCTTCTGAGGCTCCGCTACTACTTTGTCTAAAATAAAATCAAGACAAAACAAAAATAAAAAAAGGTTTGTTTTTTTTCCCCCCAGCGTTCCTGTCGTGCACACGGCTGTCGTCGCCATTTCTCGATGCCTTCTAAATCCAGTGGCAATGTCATAATGGTTCGTTTCGAAAGTCAATCTCCTAGCAATGTCAAAGAGGCTCTCTAACAACTGGGTGGCATTTAACTGCACTGACAAACAACTTGATTTATTACAAGGAAGACAACAGTAGTTGATGGCAGAATAAATCTGCCTTTACGGTAGAAGCATGAACTACAACGACTGTCAAGTATTAACTTTGTTGAAATTAAAAATAGAAAACTTGAAGAAAAAAAATCTTAGAAACGAACTCAATAACTGATCGATTTTGACAATGAGAATTCAGTTCTTTTATCAATTGAACTACCTATTTGATAAATTAATGTGTAAGTAGCTGGGTATTACCTCACAACATACACGTGTACCCTTACTTAATGCAAGTCTTAATCTAAGTTAACAGGAAACACCATTATCATTTCAACATCCATTTTTTGATGTGTGCATGGGTCAGATGAAATTTCTTGAGGTAAATTTTCTTTGGCCTATCACCAACCCTCACCTGTTTCCAAGTAAGGTAATATTTCTCTGAGACAAAGACATGTTTTCCTGAAAGACTGGAGATGAAGGATACAACGTATGTGACAGTGATGCTCATTTGCAATTACCATCCGACTAATCAAATCAAGGAAATTCTAAAACACTCACACATACGAATGCACACACAGCACACTTCTTTCAGTCTCCGTCTACCAAATACACTCACAAGGTTTTGGTCAGCCTAAGGCTATAATAGCAAAGACTTTCCCAAGGTATCTTGAATGACAAGTACAGCCCATTCAACAAGCTTCTATTCATAAGATTTCAGTTGAGCTGAGGCAGTGGTTAACATAAAATACGTAGCACCAACAAATTTATTCCAGTAAAAAAAGAGGCTCGTTGATGACAGAATCAGTTACACAAAAAGAAAAGGGCTATTTTCTTCATTTTGGGCTTCTTAAACTAAAATAGCAGTGAGTATTGGAATTAATTAAATCAATCATATCCTTATTTGATGACATAAGAGACACACGGACATAAACACACACACACACACATGCATCCTGATTTCAGAAGTATGTATTCAGGAAAATACTTTTTCAGTGAACTGAAGCTCACAGGAAGCCCAACTTCATATACAGGACATATAGGAGGCCCAACTTCACACAGAGGACCCAGGGTGACTTTTTGGAGACATTAGCTAGGGGTGGGAATATCTTATATGCCATCAAGTACAGTAGTTTGTTCTTACTAAGTTTTTGATCTCATATCTGTATTAGAATCAAGAATTTCATTTCACTCATATAATTCTTAAAAACCATATTCTCAACTCCAGAGTGATCTTATTGCTTACACTATAGATCAGGGTTTCTTCCGAAGCATCCTATCATAGAACAGTCAGATTTGTTCACTTTGCCAACAAACTTTTGCTTTTCTCTTCCTAACCCTCACTCCACAATTTAGTTCTGAGCCACTGTTCACTCTTTAGAAGGCCAAAACATCCCCCCATGGTATTTTGCTATCACTATAAAGCACTGTACTATTATAGAATGTTATTATCACTTTAAATGAACTTTTCAATATTTCAAGGGATTAAAATTATTACAGAATTTGTCAAATTAAACTCTATACTTCCTAATATCAAAGTTTGATTGAAAATGTTCAAAAAGCTTTCTACAAAAATTGCTTTTTATTATTTCTTGTTATATTTTAGTGTCTTTCACTTTACCCAGAAGCCATGTCTGTTTCAAGCCTACAAACTTATAGGTTACAGCTTATACCATTTTCTAAAGAGAACAAAACAAACCTTCCCTTAAATGGGACACCAGTCTGTCATCAGGTTAATTGTTGGTACTAATTTCGTTGGAATAAAGAGTAAAGTGGAGCGACATATAGTGAAGTGTTTTATTTAAGAACACAGCTTTCCACAATCACAAATCCAACTCCGTCCCAACTTCTAGACCATGTGACTTCATTCACTAACCAGGTGATGGTGGTAAAATCCAAGAAGCATTAAGAACCAAGGTTTTGAATGGCAATTTTGAAAGCTCTTTTTAAAATCAAGTCTAGTTTTTAAGAAGTACAGAATTAGATTTTAAGGATGATATAACCTTTTTAATCTCAAAAATATTTTTATTTCATTTTTGAGATTAGTAAAGATACTTAACCTTATACAAGCACTAAGATGTAAACTTTTTTAAATGAACGTTTTAGCCGTATCTGATAAAATTTAGATATGAGGAAGCAACAGATTTAAATTTTATGGTTTTTATAACCTCTTTTTAAATCTTCCAAAGAAAAGGAAAAAAATTATGCATGATTTATGACATTAATAAAATTTTACCTGATACGAAGTCAACAAACAAAAGTGGAAGTTTTTTTTTTTATGTGAAACTGAAAGCTGTTGTACCAAGCCAAATTGAAAGTTATTTATAATGACTAGTGTGAAAAGAGCAAATCTGAGATTCACAGGAAAAAAAAAAGAAAGAAGATTTATACACAAATGACCAGAAATAATTAATTTACTATACTAGTTGCTTTTTTAGTGCTATTAACTGGTTCTGTTAGTTAAAAACATACTTACATATCTCAAAATATGAAGCATAACTTTTTGATTCAAGATTAAAAAAGATTATAGAACCTGTAGAATTTAATTCTCTGCTTCCTAATATCTAAATTTGAAAAAAAAAACTATGAAAAAGAGGGGGAGAAAAGGTATTTGAAAATGTACTACCTAACTGCTTTTTCTATCACACAACTGGTGGTAATACAAGTACTACTAAGAAACAACCAGTGGCACTAAAGAAGCAACTCTTTGGCATTTTTTTTTATTTTTATCAAAGTGAGATTTAAGAATCACAGAAATGAGTATTATGGGTTCTCTAATAACCTTTTAAAACTTCAAAATAGTCTAAACCTTCAATTAAACCTTTTAGCAATTTAAATCAGCCTTGTCTGATTCTACCTGATTTATGTTCAAACTTAACCAGATCTGGCCTCTCACACATATCCTACAATGTTTTTCTTCAAGTAAACAATCATCTCATTGGAATCTCAAACCTAAAATATAATGTGTGTGTGTGTGTGTGTGTGTGTATACATGTATATATGTGTGTGTGTGTGTGTGTGTGTGTACAATGCCTTCCTCACAGTTTCTACCTACCAAAATTTCACTCCCAACCTGTTTGGTCAATCAACCCCTATTGTAGATGAAACTCGTCATAGGTACCCTGCAGTGGTACTCAAGCAGGAAGCATCTGGAGAGAGGTGGGTTAACTAAATTTTACTCACCTGTGTAGCCATAAGAAATAATGCAAAAACTAGCAGCTCCAACACAGCACAAACTTTTTTGTTTATAACAACAGCTAAGGGAAAAAACCCACAAAATAAATGTAAGTGTGTGCGTGAGAAATATTGCATTGACGTTTTATAGTGAGAAGAGTGCTTTCCAAGGTCACAAGTTCCAGTGACACTTACAGTAAAGATATTTTTGTCATAATTCAATGAAGGGGAAACATTATATTATTGCTCAGACGGAGAGAAATAACAGGTAATACTTCCTCAATTCACACCTTAATAGACACAGGTGTGACTGTGAGGTTAAGGAGCTTGCTTCCCAGCTATGTGGTGTTGGGTTCAGTCCCAAAGTGTGTCACCTTGGGCAAGTGTCTTCTAGAAGAGTCATGCACCAACCAAAGACTTTTGAAAGGATTTGGCAGATGGGAACTCAAAGAAGACCATTGCGCATGCATGTGTGTGTGTATGTGTGTGTGTAGGCTCAGGTGTGAATGTGTGGTAAGAAGCTTGCTTCCCAACCACACGGTTCCGGGTTTAGTCCCACTGCATGGCACCTTGGGCAAATGTCTTCTACTATAGCCTCAAGTCAACTAATATCCTGTGAGAGGATTTGGTAGACAGAAACTGAAAGAAGCCCAGTCAAATTGTCCAACTCATGCCAGCATGGAAAGCAGACGTTAAATGATGATGATGATGATATATATCATCATCATCATCGTCGTTTAACGTCCGTTTTCCATGCTAGCATGGGTTGGACGGTCCGACCGGGGATCTGGGAAGCCAGAAGGCTGCACCAGGCTCGTCTGATCTGGCAGTGTTTCTACAGCTGGATGCCCTTCCTAATGCCAACCACTCCGAGAGTGTAGTGGGTGCTTTTTATGTGCCACCTGCACAGGTGCCAGACGAGGCTGGCAAACGGCCACGATCGGATGGTGCTTTTTACGTGCCACCGGCAAAGGAGCCAGACGAGGCTAGCAACGGCCACAATCGGATGGTGTTTTTTCGTGCCACCGGCACGGAGGTCAGTTGGGGAGGTGCTGGCAACGGCCACGTTTGGACGGTTCTCTTACGTGCCACCGACACTGGTAACTCAGCTACAATTTATATATATATATATATATATATTATAAATGTGAGATTCAGGGATCTAATCAAGATATCCTGGGCCTGAAGTGTAGCTGGATTTTACCACCTCTGAGGTTCCACTTACTATGAAACAGATGCAGTCCGGAATTTTCCCATCCATTCTGTAACTCTTGTGTGTGCGACGATGACAATATATATATATATATGGTGAAGAACAAATGACAGGAAAAAAAACTGATAAATTCACTTTCAATTTATATGACATTCAAAAAAGAAGAAAAAAGTTGGTGGATGTGTAGTGGACATTGTCCTTCTTTGGGACAGGATATGGAGTGGGAAGTAAGGAAGAAGGACAAGGAAAAATTGAAACATCAGGAAATGTAAGAATGAAAGAAACAATAAAAACAAACAGTACAATTCAAATGAGAAAGCAAAAAGAGGTTGTTGAGTGACAAGAAGTAGAATGATGGGCTAAATGAGAATGTTTTGAGATTGTTGGACAAATATATGTGCATGAGAGAGGGAGGGAGAGGGGGAACTTCATGGCAATTTCTCTGGTGTTGGTGGCACAAAAGGTAGCACCCAGTACACACACTGCAATCAAGTTGATGTTAAGGAAGGACGGAACTATGCCAAAGGAGATACGGGAGCTCGATGCAAGTCCTTGGACACCTGTCAACCACTTTTACAGTGTGTACTGGGTGCATATTTCCATGTCACCAGTGCTACTGGGGGTCGGCATGTAGCTTGCAAGTCAACAACCCCAGGGGTAAGAAGCAGTGAGGATGGGGGTGGGGTGGAGGGGGAAGGGGGTTTGGAAGAGTGGGATGGAGATATATGGATTGATGAATGGACAGACAGACAGACAGACAGACAGACAGATAGATAGATAGATAGACAGATATAGATAGATAGATAGATGCATAGATAGATAGACAGACAGACAGATAGATAGATAGATAGAAACAGATAGATATAGATAGACAGATATAGATAGATAGATAGATAGATAGACAGATATAGATAGATAGATAGATAGATAGATGCATAGATAGACAGATATAGATACATAGATAGACAGATATAGATAACTTTCTTTTATTAGCCACACAGGGCTGAATACAGAGGGGACAAATACAAATGCAGAGCTTTTCTTTTCGAGTGTGGAAAAAAATTAAAAATGTAAGATTGCAATCAAAAGGGATCAAGGGGAGGAAAAAAAGGAAAAAAAAAAAAAGAAAATCGTGTGTATCACAGAAATAATGGTGTAAACATTGATATAACAAGATTGGGTCATCCGTGGGAAGAAAAGCCTACAGAAAAGACCACGGGAACACCAGTCAGGAGGAAATAAACACATGAGGTCAAAAATGCTCTCTTTCTTTCTTTTACGATCTACAGGATCATGCTCAAAATGGTTTCGTTACTAGCACGCACCATCTTTGCAACATTCACCCATCTTTTTTGAATCTTTCGCGAGACAAAACTTCCCTCTCCATTCTCACCTCCTTTTCAAGTGGTACTTGAAAAAGTTGATGAGCGATGGCCAGAGAGGTAAGTGTTTGTCTCTAATCCTTTCGCTCGAGTCCACCACACACATTCTTTCACCATGGCCACCAGTACGATGAAAACTGCCTTGCCTTCCCGGTTGAGGGAAGGGGGCGGGGCAATTCTCACGATAGACTCGGCCGATAGGCGGATTCGTCCCACACGTGACAGCAGCCGTTCGGCATAAGCCCACAGGTCGGAAATGGTTGGACATTGCACGAGTGCGTGCAGAACGGTTTCGTCGCTCTGACCGCATCTCGGGCAAGTCGGTCCAGTGTGTCTGGAACCGTGTCTGTAGAGCTTATCCCGAACAGGTAATGCTTCTCGATAGCACTGCCAGGCCAGGGATCTTTGGTGATTGTTCATAGGTCCCGTCCCGAAAGTGTCCTGAACAGGCGGGTCAGGTGTTCCTCGTCGACGCCCAGACTCTGCCCGAGTTCGTCGTCGCACCTCCCCTCCACTAATCCTCTATAGAATGCCTTTGTTGTGATGGAGTCGCACAAGACAGATATAGATAGATAGATAGATAGATAGATGCATAGATAGATAGACAGACAGACAGATAGATAGACAAACAAATAGATAGATAGATAGACAGACAGACAGATAGATAGACAAACAAATAGATAGATAGACAGACAGACAGATAGATAGACAAACAAATAGATAGATAGATAGATAGATAGATAGATAGATAGATAGATAGATAGATAGATAGATAGATAGATAGTTAGACAGACAGGTAGAGATAGGTAGGTAGATAGGTAGATATAGATATAGATAGGTAGGTAGATACAGATAGGTAGAGATAGATAGATAGATAGATAGACATAGAAATAGACAGACAGACAGATAAATAGACAGAAGGCTATAGATACATATTGATTGATTGAAAGAAAGTAAACAGGCTCACGAACAGATTAGGTTAATAATCCACTCAATCTGTGGAGATGACTTTATAGAGATGTAGTGTTATTAAAATAGATTAAATACTTCAAATATAATTGTAATATAAATATTGTTGATAACATTAAATCTATTACAATAGATAAGCTGATAAAGCTAAGAAAACAACCAGACTCTGGAAAATACTTGGTTTTATTGGCTGTCGTCATCACAGGAATGTGAACAGAGTGGGGTGCCACTTTTGATGGTCTCTGTTGATTACACTTTGACCCTAGTCCTTTAGTCATTGCACCCGTGCTGGCATTGTGTAAAAAGCACCAGTGCTGTTATCACATAAAAAAAACACACACCCAGTACGCTCTGTAAAGTGGTTGGTGTTAGGAAGGGCATCCAGATAGAGAAACCATGCCAGAATGGAGGCTGGTGCAGCCCTCCAGCTTGCCAGCTCTTTTAAAATAGTCCAACCTGTGCCAGCATGGAAAATATATATATACAAATAGAAAAATAGAACAAAAATGCAATAGAGGGCATTAAAACGTTCGGACAGATAGATGACACAAAGGCAGACAAGAGAAGCAACAATTAGAAGGACAGGCAAAAAAAAAGCACCCACTGCACTCTCGGAATGGTTGGCGTTAGGAAGGACATCCAGCTGTAGAAACTCTGCCAGATCAAGATTGGAGCCTGGTGCAGCCATCTGGTTCGCCAGCCCTCAGTCAAAATCATCCAACCCATGCTAGCATGGAAAGCAGACGTTAAACGATGATGATAATGTGTAAATATATATAAAAGTGACTGAGCTCAGAAGAGTCAACAAACATCCAAATACATGGCGTGTGTGTGTGTATGTGTTTATGCACATTTAACCTGTCAGGGCGGGTTGGACTGTGGTGTTCACCGTGGTACTGAGCTGGGTTGAGCTATGATGAAAGAAACTAACCCAGGAGATGGAAAACTCAAACTGAAAAGCCTGAGACATGGTTGTTCATTGAGTCTGTGGCACCAACTTTCTGTTATCAGGATTTCAAAAAGTGTGGCTGATCCCACACAAGGCTTCATCACTGAAAACAAATCCTGTGTGTGGAAAATCTGATGGCTATGATATTGGTTTCACATATTAGCACAAGGCCAGCAATTTCAGGGGTGGGAGAAAGGTGATTACATCAACCCCAGTGCTCAACTGGTACTTATTTTATTGACCCCTAAAGGATAAAAGGCAAAGTCAACCTCAGCGGGATTCGAACTCAGAACTAAATGGCTATAATATTGGCTGATGGGTCCCCATACATTGAAATCAATGGGAGAATCCAGTGTGTGTGTGTGTGTGTGTGTGTGAGTGAGAGAGAGAGAGTATGTGCACATGTGTGTGTGTGTGTGTTACACAAATGAGTGTCTGCACAATGTTTGTCAGCCAAATTCCAGCCACAAAGCATTGGCCAAACCTGAGGTGTTGGGCCCCCACAGTGCTGCGCAGTAGAATCAAACCTGAAACCGCATGATAGTTACAAAGTAAATGTGTCTCTTAAGGACATGATTAATCAATTTTTTAAATCATAAGATAGTGAAATTAGGAAGGGGTCAGTACCGATGACCTCAGCAGATCTGTATTCCCATCTCTGATTACTCTCAAAGAGAAGGAGGAGTGATTAATCGGATTCCTTGTAATGTAAACCATTTACATGATAAGACATTACCTCACCCACTCCACTTACCTCCCTCACTTCTCACAAACATGCACACACACACACACACAAAATGCACACACACACAAAGTGCACATACATACACACACACTTCCAGCAGTTTTGTGAACTTTGTGTCATCGTGAAAGATTGTTACTCTCAAGGGCATATTGACCTAAAAGTTAAAAGGACATATAAAATAGTAAGAAACCCAATAATACTGTATTTTAATGAGATCAAGGGACAGTTTTAAGGGGGTCTGTGTCATCTACTAAGGGAGTATGTTATGGAAATTGTATTAAGGGCATCAGCTGTGTATTAAGAAATCTGTGTTATCCATTAACAGAGGGTGTTAAGGGAGTTTGTGTCATCTGCTAAAGGAGTGTATTAAGGGAGTTTGTGTCATCTGCTAAAGGAACATATTAAGGGAGTTTGTGTCATCTGCTAAGGGAGTCTGTGTCTGCTGCTAAGGGAATGTATTGAGAGAGTCAATATCATCTGCTATATTGCAATAATACATTGGCAGACTTGTGACTAACTGGCACTCTGTCGGTTATGACAACGAGGGTACCAATTGACCCGATCAATAATGGAACAGCTGACCCATGAACTTAACGTAGTTCTCAAGGAGATTCAGCAGGACAGAAAGTGTGCCAAGTCTGACCGTTTGAATTACAGGCACTACTCATCTTTGCCAGCTGAATGGACTGCAGCAACATGAAATAAAGTGTCTTGCTCAAGGACACAATGCACTGCCAGATATCGAACCCACAACCTTACAACTGAGTGAGGGTGTAATATCAATGGAACTGGCTTTATGCCAGGGGATAAAGTATGACAGAAGGACTGGAACTGGTGTCTTACAATAGAAGAGATTCATGGCTACCCCAGTTGCAAAAAGAAAGCTGGTGGTGGAGAAGAGGTATCATCATCATCATATATAGTAAGTGGCCTGCACATTACTATGTTCGAGTCCTAGGAGGTACAGTGCCAGTTACTCAGTTTATTTAGCATATAAGGCATAGGTGTGGCAGTGTGATAAGAAATTTATTATTTCAAAGAACATGATCTTCGACTGAAACCCTTTAAGATGGTGCTCCAGCATGGCCGCAATCAAATGACTGAACTGTGTAAAAGAATGACAGAATTAAGTGTATAATATCTGGTAAATGCTTGGTTGACTTTTGTCACTAAATGGTGGTGGTGGTGGTGGTAGTGGTGGTGACAGCAAGTGAAGTGAAGTTGATGGGTAAGTGGGGTCAATAAGGTGTGGTGGTGGGGTTATGGCAGGGCAGGGCATGGGGAGCAGAGGAGGCCCGTTATCAGTCCGATTTATCTGGCAGTTTTGCAGTGAATGTAGAAAGAGACTAGAGCCAAGCGATGGACTGAAGGAGGTGATTTTGAAGTAGATTCCTTTCTTTCTTCCTTTCTTTCTTTTCCTAAACAAACATTGTAACGTGGTAGGTTAAGCAGGATTGAAGTGTTTAGTGTTGAACCTTACGACTGGTCTCAAGTGGATCCGAAAAGTGGGGAGGGATGGTAAGCTACATAAAGTGGGGAGGTAATGAGAGAGAAAGAGAGAGAGAGAGGAATAGGAGGAGATGTTTACATATTGATACTCCTCCTCCTCCCAATCATTGAACTGTTCTCATCTTAATCCGGTTCTTGTTTTTGGCAATAACTTGTAAATTTTGGCCAACCAGAGTTCCTTTCAACAGCAGTGAGGGCAGGGGGGGGGGGGGGTGAACCTACTTACATGCAGCTATCTTACTTGTTAGAAAAAAGAACCAAATCTACTTCATATCAGACTACCATATCCACACACACACACACACACACAAACAAGGCAGTTGAATGACAAAATTATTAATAAATTGGACTAAGAAATGCTTAGAAGTGTTTCTTCCAGCGCTTTATGTAACCATGTTGAAGGGTTTAAGTGGGAAAAAATGACCCCCAATACTTATTTATAGAACTTGGTACTTATTCTATTGTTCCCTCTTTGCCAAATTGCTAAGTGACCGGGATGTAAACAAAGCGACACTGTTTGTCAAATAGTGGTGGAAAACATACACAAAGGTGCACACAAACAGAATCATACATACATATATACATAGAATTACACACATACACACACATGTATGTGACAGCTTCTTTTGGTTATGAAATTCATTCACAAGGCTTTGGTCAGCCCAGGGTTAGAGCCCAAAATGTCAGACAGCAAGACTGAACTCAGAATCAAGGGGTTGAGAAGTAAACTTCTTACCACACAGCCAGGGCAAGTGGATTTGGTAGACGGAAACTGAAAGAAGCCTGTCATATATAGATACATGTGTGTGTGTGTGTGCGCGCGCGCTTGTATGTCTGTGTTTATCCCCCACCTATTGCTTGAGAACCGATGTTAGTGTGTTTACGTCCCCGTAACTTAGCAGTTCAGCAAAGGAGGCTGATAGAATAAGTACGAGGTTTACAAAGAATAAGTTTTGGGGGTCGATTCATTCGACTAAAAGGCAGTGCTCCAGTGTGGCCGCAATCAAATGACTGAAACAAGTAAAGAATAAAAGAACGTGTGTGTGTGTGTGTGTGAAAATACATTCAGTCATACTCTCTCTCTCTCACACACACACACACTGTTGTTTTCTTTTCCCATATTTTGTTGATAAATTTCAGTAGCAGGTGGGTTGGTTGCTGCATTATTAGACTAAGCAAGGAAAACATATTTAAAATAACATATACAGTAGAAAAAAGAAAAAAAGAAAAAGAAAAAAAACACACACACACACATCACCCCCCCCCCCCAGCAAACAAACAAACAAACAAAAAACACACACAGAACATCTTCTTCGGTAAAATAGTCAGTGATGCAAGTAGTATCATGAATACAGGAAATCTACTTAACGCAGCACCAGTAGAGAAAGTGTACTAAAAGTTTACTAGTTCCACTTTCGGTTTGGAGGGAAAGAAAATGGAAGACGAAAGAGAAACGGTTTGCAGAAGGAAAGAAATGTAGAAATGATTACAAGGATTTGAATGGGAATTCTTGCTTGCTGCTTGTTTTTGTTTTTGTTTTTGCTTTTTTTTGCTTTTGATAAATCTGTGTGTGTGTGTGTGGTTGTCTGTGTGTGTGTGTGTGTGTGTGGTGTGTGTGTGTGTGTGTGTGTGTAACTGTGTTTGTGCATACAGCTGTTTGAGCATTATGTGTGTGTGTGTGTGTGTGTGCATGTGTGTGTGTTGGCATGTGTGTGCATCTGTGCATGAATGTATGTGTATGTATCTGTGAATGTGTGCATGTGTATGTGCATGTCTGTGTGAATGTGTGTGTGTGCATGAAAAGTGTTTGTGTAACTGTGTTTGTGCATACAGCTGTGTGAGCATTAGATGTGTGCATGTCTGTGCGAATGTGTGCATATGTGTGTGTGCATTTCTTTATATGTCTGTAAAAGAAGCTGTAGCCTGACTAACTACATGGCTCCAGGTTCAATCCCACTGCATGCCATATGAGCAAGTATCCGTGCATGCAGGCCATGCCAGCAGGGATGGCCAATATAAAATGATGATGATGCTGGTGGTAAATCTTGAGAAGGATGTAGAACAAATAAGGGCTGCAATTTATTGTCCAATGAACGAGGGGTACTCATAAGTGGGGTGGTTACACCCACTGGCATAGACAATACATATGTACACAGAGACACACACATACACAACAGGTTTCCACACAGCATCAATCTACCAGATCCACTGACAAAGCATTTGTTAGCCTGGGGCTACCACAGAAGACACTTGCCCAAAGTACCAAGCAGTGGGATTGAACCTGAAACCACATGATTGCAAAACAAGCTTCATAACTACACAGCCATGTCTATTAATAGTGTCTATTTATAGTAAAACATTTCTGTCTAGTTAACAACAACAGAAAAAACAACAACAAAAAAATGCCCACTGTTCCAATATTCTGAATGTCAGTTTTATTTTCCGATTACTTCATATTAACAATAGATGAGCAAAACTTTGCTATATTTAGTCAAGTATTGATCTCAAATGTGGGCAAACTTATGAAATATAATGAATGTTTCATATATATTCACTATCATAGAAAAAATGTAACGGTACTATTGTAGCAAGTTAAACACTTCACTAGACATCAGTTAGCTTAAACAATAAATAGAACTTACATCAGGTCATGCTGTCCCGAATGCAGTTATGCACTTAGGACTGAGGGGAAATGTATAAAATTTAGCTCTTATGTATAACGTGAACCCCTAATTTTTAGGTAAACCTTTTCGTTACTACACTTTTGTTGAAATACACTGCTTTGTTTTCTACAAAAGAGAATGATAGAATAAGTCCTGGGATCGATTTGTTCAAATAAAGGTGCTGCTCCAGCATGTCCACAGCCAGATAACTGAAACAAGTAAAAGAATGATATCTATATCTATCTATATATAGGGGGAAGTTTTATGAAAATAAACAAAAGACGAAGGCAGGTGGAGTACAAACAAACAATTGTATTAGTATGGCGCTCAGGAATAGAAATAAAACAAGTCTTTTACGTTTCGAGCCTACGCTCTTCAACAGAAAGATACACAGAAAAGAAACACGGAAAGAAACAAGGAGAGAAAAAAAATGCGTGCAGAAATATACAGACATACACACACACACAGCACATACACAAATGACTGTTGTTATTAAACTGGGGTTTGGATCATAAATTAATTTGAAAATTTGATGGGAGTTTTTAATTTAACCCTTTTTGTTGCCATATTTCTGTTGAAATTCTCTGGTTTTGTTTCAATTGCTTTTGGAAATAATGAAGAACTTAGTAAAATAGTTTTGTTGTTCTTAAGCCTGGGTTTAGAACATAAATTACGATGAAAATTCGATGAACATTTTAAAATCAGATCAGATGTGTCTTTTAGATACTGGTGCCACTTAAAAAGCACCCATGCTAGTACTGCGTTAATGCACCTGTGCCAGTGATGTGGAAATGCACCTGCGTCGATGATACATAGGAAGCACCCAGAACACTTTGTTAAGTGATTGGCTTTAAGAAGGGCATCCAGCCATAGAAACCCTGCCACAACAGACAGACAGGGTCTGGATGTCTCCCTGCTAGGCAGCTCCATGTCAAACCATCCAACCCATGCCAGCATGGAAAGCGGATGTTAAATGACAATGATGATGATGATTTTCAAAACAGACGTTTGCATCACAGAACCAGGGACAGTTTAGGGTGGATTGGTTTCTAAAGAGTTGAAGCTTGCTTTGCAATGATGTGGTTCCAAGTTCAATCCTACTGCATGGCACCTTGGCAAGTGAATTTAGAAGATGGAAACTGTATAGAAGCCCACAGTATGTATGTGTGTGTGTATATATAATATATATATATACACACATACATACATACATATATACACATAAATACATATATACACATACATGCATACATACATAGATATGAATGTGGTATGTATGAGTGTTTGTGTGTGTGCATCTCTGTCTGTCACCCCATCCCACTGCTGGTCAACCTTTGTTGGTTCATTTACAGCCCTGTAACTTAGCAGTTTGGCAAAAGAAATCAATAGAATAAGTACCAGACTTTAAAAATGTAAGTACTCCGGTCGATTTGTCCAATAACCCTTCAAGTTATGATTATTATTATTATCATCATCATAAATGCAGTGAGTTGACAGAATTATTAACACAGACAAAAGATCACAGTGGCATTTCTTGTGACTCATGACATACTGGGTTCAAGTTTTGTCAAGGCTGGCTTTGCCTCTCATCTGTTTTGCAGTTGATAAAATAACCAGTTGAGTGCCAGGGTTGATGTAACCAGCTCACGTACTTCCCTAAAACTACTGGCTTTGTACCAAAAACAAAAAGTCATAGTCGGAATCTGGAACATAACACAACTAAACAAAAGGTTCTTATATAAAAATTATGACGGTGAGATATTTATTTAAATATGAAGTCTAAAATGGAGTGTTTTGTTTACAGGAATCAGGGGTGGTCTCAGTGAAAGTGACATTAAAAGGGGATAATGGAATGGTGGGAGAGATCTATTAACAGACAGGAGTACTACAGGATAAGACAAACAAATGCAAACACACACAAGCACTCATTGCCATGTGTATGTGTGTGTGTATACATATATACACACACATATATATATATATATACATATATATATATATATATATATATATATATATATATATATATATACATATACACACACATATTCATTATTCATATTCACACATGTATATGCACATACACACATATATATATAGACACATATATATATATATATATATATATATATATATACACACATACATACATATACACATACATATATATATACGCATACATACACAGAAACACACACACACACACACATATATACATATATACACAAACATGTATACACACATACATACATACATATATATATATATATAGACACATATATACATACACATATATATATATACACACATATATGCATACACATTTATACACATATATACAAAGATGTATACACACACATTCACATACATACAAACATGTATACACACATACATATATATATACACACACACACACAAATACACATATTTATATATACACTTAGCTGCATACACACACACACACATGTATATATATATACATACACATAAAGACACACACCTTCATATTTGCACAGGCATACATCCATATAGAGCAAACTTGTTACTGCTATTGATACAAAAAATTTGAATTCCTTATCTCATTACCGCTTGATGAATGGAGTTAATTATGCCTGTATTATTAACGAACTATTGTACAGCAAAAATAAGCAAAGACCTGTGAGTTGGTTTAAATATCTCCTGCACTTTAATATGCTCGTTAATTCACTGGACGAAGCATAAACACCACAACACCTCATTTCCGTTACTTTCTCTTTTAAAATGAATTACTCTCTTTGGTGATATTTACAAGAAATCAATAATAACCCTTTCTACTATAGGCACAAGGCCTGAAATTGGTTTTTTTTGGCGGGGGAGCAGTCGATTAGACTAACCCCAATACGCAACTGCTACTTAATTTATCGACCTCGAAAGGATGAAAGGTAAAGTCAACCTTGGCAGAATTTGAACTCAGAACGTAAAGATGGGTGAAATACCGCTAAGCATTTCATCCAGCGTGCTAATAATAATAATAATAATAATAATAATAATAAAAATAATACTGATGATGATAATCCTTTCTACTGTTAGTATAAGGAATTCTGGGGGAAGGAGCAAGTTGATTACATCAACCCCAGGTGTTTAACTGGTATTAATTTTATGGAGCCCAAAAGGACGAAAGGCAAAGTTGACTCTGGTGACATCTGAATTCAGAACATAAAGAGCTGTAAGGAATGCCATATCTATAACAACAACAATTCCTTTATTCTTTTACTTGTTTCAGTCATTTGACTGTGGTCATGCTGGAGTATGGACTTTAGTCAAGCAAATCAACCTCAGGACTTATTCTTTGTAAGCCTAGAACTTATTCTCTAAGTCTCTTTTGCCAAACCACTAGGTTACGGGGACGTAAACACACCAGCATCGGTTGTCAAGCAATGTTGGGGGGACAAACACAGACACACAAATATACATATATACGATGGGCTTCTTTCAGTTTCCGTCTACCAAATCCACTCACATGGTTTTAGTCAGCTTGAGGCTATAGTAGAAGACACTTACCCAAGGTGCCACGCAGTGGGACTGAACCCGGAGCCATGTAGTTGGTAAGCAAGCTACTTACCACACAGCCACTCCTACGCCTGTATATATATATATACAACAGGCTTCTTTCAGTTTTTGTAATTTAGACACAAAGTCAACAATTTTTTGAGGTGGCAGGGTTATCATTTCTATCAATCCCAGTACTAGAGTGGTACTTTATGTGATTGACCCTGGACGGATGAACGGCAAAGCTGACCTCAGCAAGGTTTGAGCTCAAAACGTAAAATGTTGGAAGACATGCTACAAAGCAATTTTTCTGAGACTAACAATTCTTCCGTGAGCAAGTGAGGTATCGTGACTAAACTACCATAACTTGGTTGGTATTTTTATAAATGTTACTCTAGGCTGTGTGGTAAGTAGCTAGCTTTCCAACCACATGGTTCCAGGTTCAGTCCCACTGCGTGGTATCTTGGTCATGTATCTTCTATAGCCTCGGGCCAACCAAAGCCTTGTGAGTGGATTTGGTAGACGGAAACTGAAAGAAGCCCGCCATATATATATATATATATATTATGTATGTATGTGTGTGTATATGTTTGTGTCTGTATTTGTCCCCCCAACATCGCTTGACAACCAATGCTGGTGTGTTTACGTCCCCGTAACTTAGCGGTTCGGCAAAAGGGTCCGATAGAATAAGTACTAGGCTTACAAAGAATGAGTGCTGTGATCGATTTGCTTGAATAAAGGTGGTACTCCAGCATGGCCACAGTCAAATGACTGAAACAAGTAAAAGAGTAAAAGAGTAAAAATGGATCGAATAAGCTTTTAACAGTGAAATGGTAAAAAAAATTGATAAAGACAAAAGTTGTAAATTTATTTTATACACTGCAGGTCAATGATTTCCCTATGTCTGATGAGATCCCCTTTTATTTTAATAACCATTACTAGTTTTATCATGTATAATATACTATAGGTACACTTTAGTAAATTGTTCCCTCACCGCCCACTAAACCCTAATGTACCCTTTGACATGCTCAGGGCCCTCTTGGGAGCAGTACTACCCTTGTTAAGAACCTCTGGTCTACAGTATTGTGTGTGTGTGTGAGAGAGTGTGCCTGTATGTTTTTTTTTTCTTTCTTTTCTACTCTTTTTCTTCTTTTTCTACAATGAATAAAGCACACCAGAATGGTATTCAGCCAGGAATGAATTTGACTGACAACCTTCCTCATAAAGCGGTCACTTTATCTGCCCTCTTTAGCCCACAAATTAACTCTACATTTACTCAATCAATCCGTGGAGTTATTAATCTAATAAGATGCTAAATATAAATATTTAGTTGTGTGTTCACTCATGTTGCAAATGTTCCTGCACCCCTGCAGAGCATTCCTAAACATAATTTGAAACTCAACTCTCAGAAACTAATTATATAGTTTTGAGAATTTAAGGCTTGTGGAAG
Source organism: Octopus sinensis (assembly GCF_006345805.1). Classification (NCBI taxonomy): domain Eukaryota; kingdom Metazoa; phylum Mollusca; class Cephalopoda; order Octopoda; family Octopodidae; genus Octopus; species Octopus sinensis. Next base: position 7,378,799 of record NC_043017.1, on the reverse strand, counting down.
TTAAGTTTAATATCTGATGTGAGGGTTTAATCCTTTAATCTTGGACAAGAGTAATTGATATTTATATTAATTTTTTCTGGTAGCAATGAGGCGGAAATGATAATTCCTTGTATTAAACACACTGAAGGTATTTACTGTCAATCCTCAGATTTTTTTTTTGTTTTTTTTTAGTATAAGAGAGGTCATTGCCATGTTTGACATGCTTTTTTTTTTATTGGTGGTTGGGAGACCAGAGCATAAATACCAGACATACATTGGGGAAAGGGGTCAATTCAATCAGCTATATTACGATAATGCTGTGACATAGAGTTGATGTGAGAAGCTAAATCATCATTGTTTTAACATCTACTTTCCCATGCTGGCCATATCTGTCCCAAATATTCTCCCTGGCCATATTAGGCCTTTCACACCTTTCCTGCAATGTCATTCTAAAAATAAACAATCACATTATTGAAAGTATAAAGTTACAACAATACATGGTTAATTCGAAACAATGTGAATAAATAAGCATCACATTTTCCAAAGTTAATCTGAATGTTAAAAGGTTAAAATTCTATGGACACTGCTTCTCCAGTCAGAGCTAGATCTGTAGCAAAATCACAATTATTCATTTCAAAAGAAATTCAAACCAAACCGAACCAAACAAGACAAGACTAAACAAAGCAAAACCTCTTACAGAGAGGCTGAAAGACAAGATTTACAATTAAAACTGAACAACATATTGTCTGGAATATGTCTTTGAAGATATATTTTAATAGCACATAAATTTACAAACGACTCAGATGTCTTGCAAGTATATATATAGATATGGATTTCTCTTGGTAGGTTTTTTTGAAAACGCAGTGTGTCTGCTAAGTACTACCGGTAATGATTCAGTGTCTGGCTTTCAATGCAAGGACAACGACATTGTTATGTGTATCTTTATCATGAGAATGTCTACATATGTTGCAAAGCACTTCACTTTAAAAATCAAGAGTAAAGGAAACTGATTCGAAGCTTTTCAAGTCCATCTTAAGATGTCATCAGCATTTTTTCCTCTTGTTTTTTTTTATTATTATTATTTTTTTTTATTATCTATTTATTTTTTTTTATTACATCCCACAGCTTAGAATGGAAAAAAACAGCTGTTGGATGATATGAATGATAAATACAGTGAATGACTTTCTTATGCTAAACAGCTGTATGTGTGTGTGAGAGAGAGAGAGAGAGAGAGAGAGAGAGACAGACAGACAGACAGAGAGAGAGAGACAGAGGCAGACAGACAGAGGGGAAGGAGAGAGAGAGGAAGTGTGAGTAAATGTGAGATGTGTGTGAGCTGAAACATCAATTTATCACAAAGGTCTATCACATCTTTTCATCTTTCATCTTTTACTTGTGTCAGTCACTGGACTGCAGCTATGCTTGGGACACCACCTTGAAGAGGCTTTTTTTGCAGTTACACAAATCAAACTCAGCGCTTGAGGGAAAACACAATCATGAAGTCACACGTACCCAAAATACACACACACACACAAATAACAAACAGAGAATGAGAAAATATGCAGAACTGTGAAAAAAAAATACAGATTAAAATTTCTTGTATGAATTATAAACAAAGAAAGGCATTCACAAAAGGATGGGAACTGCTACTTACAGAGTCCCCCCCCCCATCACCTGACTCCAAACAATTTCCCATCTCTCAACCTCAAAACCATGAGGCAGACTTCAAGTATCCACTCTCACACATACAAACTTTTCCACTCTGACACATCTTTTGACAAATTTTTCCTGAGAGCAACATTTCCATCATCATCCAATGAAACTTGAAGACTTTGACAAGCCTTCGTCCGAGAGATGAAGTTCCGTCCTCAGCTCTTTCAAATGTGCTCACCATAAACTCTCTTTCTGTGAAGACACCAGGCAGAGAAATACTAACTGCCCTCTTTGTGAAAGGGGACTATTTCGGTGACCTCTAACCCCTTTTGATACCACATGACCTGAGACCACCTCTAGTCCTATGACAGAAAGTTCCCATTTGAAAGTATCATCATCATCATCATCAAATTCAGCTCAGGGCTATAGTAGAAGACACTTGCCCAAAATGTCACAAACCAGTGTTGGTTTGTTTATGTTCCCAGAACAGCAGTCTGACAGAGAAGATTGAAAGAATAAGTGCCAAGCTTTAAAAAAAAAAGTAAATACAAGGGACGATTTGTTCAACAAAAGACTTCAAGGTGATGCTACAGCATGGCCACAATCCAATGACTAAAATAAATAAAAGATAAAAAACAGGATATACAAAAAGTCCAGTTGGGATGGTCCTGGCTGGAAAACCTTTGACCACAGATCAGTTCATTCAAGGTTGGCCTATGGTGTCAACAACAACAATTAGATACGGTCAAGTGTAATCATTTTTATTTATGGAAAAATAACAGACAAGGAAAATACTCATAAATATAGAAAAATCATATAATTAATGATTACTAATGAAGGCACAAGGCCACAGTTGTTCGTTAGTTTAATTAATGAAACTGGTTTGGAAGAATTGTGAGAATGAGGCTGATGTATTCAATAGGTGCGTCAGTTTTTACCACACTGAACTAAAGTAATTGGAGCTTTCTGTGTTACCTGTAATATTAACTGGTTAGACAATGAGGGAGCATCTACAAGGTCATTCAACTTGCTAGCAATAGCAGCTAAATGTCTCCCTCATGTAACTGATCTCTGGGGTGCTTCAAGCTTTTTAATATTCTGATTTGTGTAGGGAGACCTTGGCAGACAACAGTATTCAAGGTGAGGGCGGGCAAAGGTAGAGAAAAGAAGGGTAATGGTTGGAGCATATATACACACACTTATGTGTATATATATACGCCAACCACACTTATGTGTGTGTGTGTGTGTGTGTAGTGTGAAACTATTGGATAAAAGGAGGGCTGAGAACCTGATGGGGGATGCAGGGGTTGGAGGAATCGGTGAAGCAGCTGTCAATTGTGAATTGAGTGCAGTGGTATGGACATGTTGAGGAGGGATTAGGATCGTGTTGTGAGCAGAGTGCTTGAGTTTAAAGTGAATGAACTGCAAAAGCGGGGTCAACCAAAGAAAACATGGAGGGGACAGGCGGCAGAGGAGATTGGGAGGGTTGGCTTCAGGAGGGAGGACGTGAGCTGGCAGAAACGTTAGCGCGCTGGGCGAAATGCGTAGCCGTATTTCGTCTGCCGCTACGTTCTGAGTTCAAATTCAGCCAAGGTCGACTTTGCCTTTCATCCTTTCGGGGTCGATTAAATAAGTACCAGTTACGCACTGGGGTCGATGTAATCGACTTAATCCGTCTGTCCTCTCTATGTTTAGCCCCTTGTGGGTAGTAAAGAAATAGGTATGAGAGAGGTTACTGTAAGAGTGAGGTAGATTCGGCCATCCCCATTAATGGGGACAAACTCGGATTTAAAATATTGCACATCATCATCATCAAGTATTACTTTAAAAGATTAAATAGTCACATGCCAATTTCATGATTTTGCTTGCATAAAGTTTAAGAATGTTTATAATATTATGATGAGAGTCAGAAATTAAAACATGTGAGCATGAAGAAGCCATTCTTGCACATTCTTCACAAAGGTCTTTAAGCAGAAGATAAGAATAAGCGTTTTCTTTAAAATTTCATTTCAAATAGGTGCAGGTGTGGCTGTGTGGTGAGAAGCGCTTGCTTCCCAATCACGTGGGCCTCGGTTCAGTCCCACTGCATGGCACCTTCAGCAAGCATCTTCTACAGTACCCTGGTTTCATTAAAGCCTTGTGAGTGGATTTGTGGATTCGGTAGATGGAAACTGAAAGAATCCTATCGTGTGTATATATATATATATATATATATATTATATATTCTTTTACTTGTTTCAGTCATTTGACTGTGGCCTTGCTGGAGCACCGCCTTTAGTCAAACAAATTGACTACAAGACTTATTCTCTGTAAGCCTAGTACTTATTCTATTGGTCTCTTTTGCCAAACCGCTAAGTTACAGGGACGTAGTACACACACCAACATCAGTTGTCAAGTGATGGTGGGGGGAGGAGACACACACACAACAGGTTTCTTTCAGTTTCCCTCAACCAAATCCACTCACAAGGCTTCGGTAGACCCAAGGCTGTAGTACAAGACTATTGCCCAAGGTGCCATGCAGTGGGTATACATAAGAACACCCCTACTACCACTACACTTCAACTCAAGATTAATTTGATACAAATTAAAATGGAAATAATTTTTCAATTAATTCTTAATTAGATTCTGTATTAATTACACAAATTAACTATCACCCTACTGTGGTTTGTTTCTCTTACATATTAAAAAGCTAAACTCAAAATAAACAGCAGCAGCAGTTGTTGTTTAGCCCCAGGTAGGCCCTGATCGAGCAGGGCTGTATCCAAAGAAATTCTACCCATGACTATCCTATATTTTTATAAACAGAGTATGTAGGTCTCCATTTTCAAGATAGTAGGGTATGATCTGAAGGAGGTTTGGTTTCTATTTCTAGCAAGCTGAATTATCTTACAGCAGTTCCTTCACTAACTCATCTTAATAGTATGAGTGGTGGTGGTGGTGGTGGTGGTGGTAGTTGTAGTAGAAGCAGCAGTAATAGTGTTGTTGTTGTTAGTAGTGGTAGTAGTAAAGTGTTAGTAGTAGTAGAAGTGTTGGTGGTAGTAGTAGTGTTGGTACTAGTTGTAGAATTGTTGTTGATAGTAGTGTTTGTAGTAGTAGTGTTGTTGTTGTTGGTGGTGGTTGTAGTAGCAGCGGCAGTAATAGTGTTGTTGTAGTTAGTAGTAAAGCCATGACCTACATTTTTCCACCTGACCATAAGTTGGACATAATTAGGCACTGATAATCTGACCACTTTGAAAGGGGGTGTGGTTCGGTGTAAAGGTTAATGAGCCCTGCTTCTCCCCCTCCCCTCAAAACATAAATCAATGAATAATGAAAAAGGAAAGAGCAATTTTAAATTTTAATTACCATGATAAAAAACTTACCGTTTTTATTTTTAATTTGAAGTCGTTAATATATGTGCATAATAAAAACCCTTTAGTCTAATTAAGAAATGTTTGGTATTAACTAATAGGGCAACTTCATTGTGAAACGAAGCCAAGAGTTCTTTGTTTATATCAATGACCTCCACCTTTGCTCAAATAGAAGTCTTTATGTGTGTAGGTGTGCCTGAGAGAGAGAGAGAGAGAGGCATACAGAAACAAAGAGAGAGAGAAGAGAGACAGACAGACAGATTCAGAGACATACAGAAACAATTAGACACTGAGAGACAGACAGACAGATACAGAGATAGACATACAAAGACAGACAAACAAAGAGACAGACTTACAGAGTGAGAGAGAAGAGAGACAGATAAGAGATACATATAAAGAGAAAGAGAGACAGACAGACATAGAGATACACAGAGACATACAGAGAGAGAGAGAGAGAGACAATAGGCAGACAGATACAGAGAGACATACATACAAAGAGAGAGAGAGAGAGAGAGAGAGAGATGGATAGACAGACAGAAAGATGAGATAGTTCCTGGCTTGAAAGGTTTCCCTCACAGTGTCTGCTCTCAATTGGAGTAGACCTGCAGAGGGCGCAGGACTTCACAACAAAGGTTATCCTCAAAATGTTATCATTTAATCATGAACCATGAAAGGGAGTTTGTATGCCTCTACATGATCACTCGCTCTGTTAGAAATAGCAAACAAACCTCTCTCATATTACATGCTATTGTCTTGAAAATGGAGGAAGGACACATTAGATGTAGTCAGAAGATAATTCTTTCTGATTTTGATACAAGGCCAACAATTTTGAGAGGAGGGGGAAAACCAATTACATCAACCCCAGTGTTCAACTGGTGCCTGTTTTATCAACCCTGAAAGGATGAAAGGCAAAGTCAATCTCGGCTGAATTTGATCTCAGACCGTTAAGGGGTCAGAAGAAACGCTGCCAAATATTTTGTATCACTTTGTTTGACGCACCGAAAGATTCTTATTTCTTTATTACCCACAAGGGGCTAAACATAGAGGGGACAAACAAGGACAGACAAACGGATTAAGTCGATAACATCGACCCCAGTGCGTAACTGGTACTTAATTTATCGACCCCGAAAGGATGAAAGGCAAAGTTGACCTCAGCGGAATTTGAACTCAGAACATAGCAGCCGAAATGCCGCTAAGCATTTCGTCTAGCATGCTAACGTTTCTGCCAGCTCGCCGCCTTCGCACCGAAAGATTCTGCCAGCTTGCTACCTTTAGTTTGTGTCTTGGCCTGAATTCTGCAGATCATAGGAACTGCTGCCCAATAGGAGGATGCGCTGACCCGGTGTTAAACAACAACAATGATAACCATCACCATCACCATCATCACCATTTCAACCTCCTTCATTCCATCAATCAACACCGCCACCACCACCATCACACCACCATAATGCTACGGTAATAACACCATCAGCTGTAACTCAATCTAGAGATACTTATCTAATGAGGTAACGAACTAATCATTACTTAATGAAATGCAATAATTTGTTTTTGTTTATCTTCGTCTTCCTTCCTCTCTTTCTTCATCATCTTATTCTTAGAAGAAGAAGAAAAAAACTAAAAGAAATCAATTTTATTACTATCATTATCCATACTACTACTACTACTACTACTACTACTATTACTACTACCACCACCACCACCACCATCCTTGTTGTTGTTATTGTTACTACTACTACTACTACTACCACTACCACCACCACCACCACTATCCTTGTTGTTATTGTTACTACTACCACCACCACTACCACCACCATTATCCTTGCTGTTGTTACTACTACTACCATCACCACCATCAATATCCTTGTTATTGTTACTACTACTACTACTGCCATTATCCTTATCATCATCATCATTATTATTATTATTATTATTATTGCAACAGCTGTTTGAATGGCCAAGCAAAGAGGATGTATCAGCAATAAAGTCTTACTATATTGTTGTTGTTGTTGTTATAGCAGGAAGAGGTTTTCTTTTTATCAGTAGTTTATTAGTAAATACACAGTTAGCAAGTGCTGACTGGTAAATAAAGAGCCAGGACTGACAGAAAGAGAGAGAGAGAGAGAGAGAGAGAGAGAGAGAGAGAGAGAGAGAGAAGATACCAAGATAGCCATAACTAGAGGCATTTAATTTCTGCAATGAGGGCCTGAGTGATCTATTATTGTATGATAGGTTAGCAAACCTGCTGGTGTGTATCACACCGCACTAGATATTACACCGACACCACACTACTTGACACTGCTGTACAATACCACTCTACAGTCGCTGCAGTGCACCACAGCATACCCCACACCAAACTACACTGCAGCACACCACAATATACTACACTACTACAAGCACACCACAGACACTGCAAACACCGTATACTTTGGACGGTTTGACTGGAACTGGCCAATTAGGGAGCAGCAACCAGGTTCCAATTATCTGCTTCTACAGGGTCTCTGTGGTTGGATGCCCTTCCTAATTCAGGACACTTCACAGAGTGTATTGCATGCTTCTTTATGTGACACTGGCATGGGTGCCTTTTATGTGACACCAACATGGGTCCTTTTACATGGCACTGGCACAAGTCATTTTTACGTGATATCTGTACCAGCAAGCCATCAAGGGAAGGACCTAATGGTTGAGAGAGGGACACAGGACATTTGTGTATGTATGCCTGTATATGGATGTATTTCTGAATGCAATTATGTATGTATGCACACACATCTGTTTGCAGGTACAAGCTTGTACGTGTGTGTGCATGTATGTGTGTGTGTGTGTCTATGCCTTACATTGAGAGAAAAACATCACCAAAGAAAGATGAAACACCATCCAGAGGTTAAAGGTCAGTGAAGAACTATCCCATCCATAGCAGGAGGTCAAAAGTTAGAGGTCAATACATTAGCAATTCTAATTAAAAAAAAAAAAAATTTTTTAAACTGCTGAACATTTTGTTTTTCCACACAAATGTGAACAATGTTTATTTTCCCAATACAAAGTTCATATTATTTATTATTCCTTTTGTTTGTTTTTTTATTAATTATGTGAAAAGCAGTGGGGTGCTCCAGCATGGCCACAGCAGAATAACTGAAATTACTGAAAGACTAAAAAAATGTTCTCTTCAAGCACCTTATTGTTAAACACAGAATAACACCAACCACTAGTACTGCTGCTACTGGTGCTACTACTACCACCAGTGTGATATTTTTATTGTCATAACCACATTTATTATCATTATACTGAAGTAACTGGCTTACCAAGCACATGGTTGCAGGTTCAGTCCCACTGCATGGCACCTTGGGCAAGTGTCTTCCACTATGGTCTCAGGCCAACCAAAGCCTTGTGAGTGGATTTGGTAGACAGAAACTGAAAGAAGCCTGTTGTCTGTATATGTATGTATATATATATATATATATATATATATATTATATATATATATATATACACATACATACACACATTTGTTATTTGCGTCTGTGTTTATCCCCCCACCATCGCTTGACAACCGATGTTGGTGTGTTCACATCCCCGTCACTTAGTGGTTCGGCAAAAATAGACTGATAGAATAAGTACTAGGCTTACAAAGACTAAGTTCTAGGGTCAATTTGTTCGACTAAAGGTGGTGCTCCAGCATGGCCTCAGTCAGATGACTGAAACAAGTAAAAGAAGAAGACTTCTACAACCAGTCCTTGGGCGAGCATCTCCTATTACAGCCCCAGTCCAACCATTGCCTTGCGAGTGAATTTTGTAGATGGAAACTGTGTGGAAGCTTGTCATATATATGTGTGTGTGTGCATTCGTTTGTGTGTCTTTGTGTTTACTCTGCCCCTCCGACACGGACATCCACTGCTGGACAACAGGTTTTGGCTTGTTTACATCATTGTAACTTAGCAGTTTGGCAAAAGAGTCTGATAGAGACTATCTTTAATATTAGTCCTTCATCCATCAAATTCTATATCAACCTCCCTCCCTCCCTCCCTTCCTTCCTCTAGCAATCAGACGCCAAAGTTTTCAGTCCATTTTTGTGATTATGAATGTGATAATGGTAGTGATGGTGATGATGGTAGTGGTGATGGTGGTGGTGGTGAGGATGATGGTAGTGGAGGTGATGAGATGGTAGTGGTGATGCTGATGGTGGTGGTGGCGAGGATGATGGTAATGGTGATGATGAGATGGTAGTGGTGATGCTAGTGGTGGTGAGGATGATGGTAGTGGTGGTGATGAGATGGTAATGCTGATGGTGGTAGTGGTGAGGATGAATGGTGGTGGTGGTGGTGATGATGGTAGTGATGAGGATGATGGTAGTGGTGGTGGTGGTGAGGATAACAGTAATGGTGATGTTGGTGGTGGTGAGGATGATGGTAGTGGTGGTGATGAGATGGTAGTAGTGATACTGATGGTGGTAGTGGTGAGGGTGAATGGTGGTGGTAGTAGTGGTAGTGATGTTGGTGGTGGTGATGGTAGTGGCAGTGGTGATGGTGAGATAGTAGTGGTGATGGTAGTGGTGATATGGTAGAAATGGGGCTAGTGGCAGTAAAACTGGTAAGTCTAACAGTGAGATTAGTGATGGTGTTGTTGGAAATGAAAAATTATGGAGTGAAATTAATAGAAATCTAACAAATCAAGTTGAAATCTAAAAGAGAAAAGATAAAAAAATAAAAGAAACAAGGACACCTCCTCCACACACACACCCTAATATTTCCAGCAGAGGAACTTAGCATAAAGAAGGGCTTCAAGGAGTTCCTTGTTAAGCATGTGGAATGTGAGTGTGGGGTGTGTAGCTGGGAGAGAGTGTATATATGTGTGTGTGTGGTATGGAGGTAAGTGAACGTGTGTGTGTGTGTACATGTATGTATATACACAGGTACGTGTGTGTGTGTGTGTGTGTGTGATATGAATATCATGGTGTAGTGGTTAAGAGCATGGGCTACTAACCCCAAGATTCTGAGTTTGATTCCAGGCAGTGACCTGAATAATAACAATAATAATAACATCGAAAAATACCTTAGGAATGAGAACCCAGGTTTGAAATTTCTCCAAGGCGCAGGAGTGGCTGTGTGGTAAGTAGCTTGTTTACCAACCACATGGTTCCAGGTTCAGTCCCACTGCGTAGCACCTCGGGCAAGTGTCTTCTACTATAGCCTCGGGTCGACCAAAGCTTTGTGAGTGGATTTGGTAGACGGAAACTGAAAGAAACCTGTCGTATATATGTATATATATATATGCGTGTGTGTGTTTGTGTGTCTGTGTTTGTCCCCCTAGCATTGCTTCACAACCGATGCTGGTGTGTTTACATCTCCGTCACTTAGCGGTTCGGCAAAAGAGACCGATAGAATAAGTACTGGGCTTACAAAGAATAAGTCCCGGGGTCGACTTGCTCGATTAAAGGCGGTGCTCCAGCATAGCCGCAGTCAAATGACTGAAACAAGTAAAAGAGTAAAAGAGTAAAGGCACCTAATGAAGGCTGGCGTGTATATCAGCCGAAACGTTGTGTTAACAAGAAACAAGATGAGGACAAATATCCGTCAAATTTAAGTAATGTAAATAATTCCTCATCTCTTAAATATAGAACTGTATCTTCTGTCTGTTTTGGCATGATTTTCTATGGCTGGATGCCCTTCCTGATGTCAGTCACTGTACAGAGTGTGCTGGGTGCCTTTTTGCATGGCACTGACACCAATGACAAAGAAAAACACCACCCACAGTGTAGAGCTGTTGGCATCTGGCTGTAGAAACCATACCAAAGCAGACCGTTCTCAGGAATCATGAGGCTTTGGGTTCAAGCCCAATGCATGGCATTTAGAGCCAATGTCTCTTACCATGGTGGCAGGTCAAGTCAAGTCATGTGAGTGACACTGGGTAGATGGAAACTGTGTGGAAGCCCAACCTGCAATTTTAAATGTGTATGTGTGTGAATGCATGCATATGTATGAGTGTGCATGCATGTGTGTGTGTGCATGTGAATTTGCGTGAGAGTGCATGTGTGTGTGTGCACCTGTATGTATGTATGTGAGCGTGTGTAGTGATCAGTATGATGTTAAAAGAGGGGAAGGAAATGGGGCGGGGAACGACCATATTGAAAATTTACCAATTAGAAATAACAGCCATGGTGGTGATGGTCCCCACCATTGCTGCTGTGGACGATGTTGATGATGATGATGATGCTGATGACAATGACACCGTAGATGATGAAGATAATATAATGCTAAGGAGCCGATCCCTATAATGAGTTTGGTGAAGGAGGGGTTAAGAGATAGTATTTTCCAAGCAAATTGTGAGAATAACATTAAGGATAAGGGAGAGGGATAGGAACTGTTGATGGTAGACTAGATATGTGGTGGTGGGGGGATTAGGGAAAGGAGAGGTACAGAGAGAAAGAGTGAATGTGTGCCTAAGTGTAGGAGAGGGGGAGGGAAGAGCAGAAGTGTTAGTGAAAGCGAAAGTTAGGTTAATTGTGTGTGTGCATATGTGTGTGTGATGTAAAGAGAGGGAAACAGAGAGAGGGGGGTAGAAATGAGGATGAGAGCTAGAATAGATTGGAACAAAGAGCAGAGATCTATGAGAGAGAGAGAGAGAGAGAGAGAGAGAGAGAGTTAGAAAAAGAGAGAAAGAGAGACAGACAGACAGACAGAATGAATACGCAAGAGGAGAGAGAGAGGGGGAAGGAATTGTTTAAGAGAGAGAGAGAGAGAGACTGAGAAGATAAGTGAGAGCAAAGTGAGAGTGAGGAGAATAAAGGAAAACAATATCAAAGAGGCGCCATTGATATATTGTTGTTTCTTTTTCCCCCTTCAGCATCCAGGACCAAATGCATTTCACAATACAACACCAGGAATATCTCTGCCTGCCATTAATCTTGGTGGATCTTCAATTCCATGCTGTGTGTTTCATCCTTTATTAATTTCCAAAATATAACATCTCATAGGGTGTTCAGTACATGAAAGCAGTGACCAGCAGGGGCCTACCCTGCCTTGTATGAGGGGGTGGGGTGCTGAAAATTTCCTGGCTTTAATGGTATTGTAAAAGGCTGGTTAGAGACCCAACCTACCAAGTTCTTCTTTTACAGGGCTTAGAGAAATTGAAGGACCACTGCAATAAGTGTGTGAATCTGTGAGGGAAATGTACTCTTTACTCTTTTACTTGTTTCAGTCATTTGACTGCGGCCATGCTGGAGCACTGCCTTTAGTTGAGCAAATTGATCCTGGGACTTATTCTTTGTAAGCCTAGTACTTATTCCATCGTTCTCTTCTGCCGAACCACTAAATGATGGGGACATAAACACACCAGCATCGGTTGTCAAGCAATGTTAGGGGGACAAACACAGACACACACATATATACATATATACGACACACACACACACACACACACACATATATACATATATATGACGGGCTTCTTTCAGTTTCTGTCTACCAATTCCACTCACAAGGCTTTGGTTGGTCCGAGGCTATAGTAGAAGACACTTGCCCAAGGTGCCACGCAATGGGACTGAACCCAGAACCATGTGGGTGGTAAGCAAGCTACTTACCACACGGCCACTCCTGCGCCTATGTTCAATATGTTGAATAAAATCATAATTAAGTGATCCTCCAGTATTTTCTTTTACCCATAGACCCGGAACTTTTCAAACACCCCCTCGTAATTCCAATCTGAAGTTAGAACTCAGCATTAATCCCAGTGTGCTAATGATTCTGCCAGCTTGCTGACTTACAGGGCCAGTGATTTTGGGGGAGGGGTTAAATCGATTACATTCACCCCAGTACTCAACTGGTACTTATTTTATTGACCTCAAAAGGATGAAATGCAAAGTCGACTTTGGTGGAATTTGAACTCAGAATGCAAAATCAAACGAAATGCGTCTAAGCATTTTGCTTGGCATTCTAACAATTCTGTAGCTCACTGCATTGCTGAGGTGAAATATTATGCAAACACACCAACACTGGCCACCAAGCAGCAGTGGGGGGACAAATGCATACATACACATATATATATATATATATATATATATATATATACACACGCACGCGCACGGCCTCCTGCAGCCTCTGTCCACCAAATTCACTCCCAAGCCCTGACTGGCTCATGGTTATAGAAGACACTTGCCCAAGCAAGCACACTTGTAATTTATCAAACTTCAGTGGAAGCAAAATTTAAAGCCTTTGTCAAATATTAATTCCGACCTGCTAGAAATAGCAACCAAATATTCTTTTAAATCAATGTATGTCACTAAATAAAATCTGAAACTATATTGGAAACATCAGGTACAGGATGGCTGGAATGCTTTTGATATTATTAATTAACAGATTGGACTTAGGTGTGATGAATGGTGCTACAGCTGGGCCAGTTGAGCATGAAATATATTGTCAAACTTCGTAATGTGCTTATTTCAGAAGCACAGGTATAGAAACAAGGATCAAAGTGCTGTAAACTGTGAATTTCTACCTGACCGTAGCAGAAGCACAACCAATGGCAGAGCGTAAGAGAAGGGGTAACAACATCACCTGTGATCTTGTAGCGATGGAATCCATTGCATGACCCCGTTTATTTTAATTGCAATATATAGGAAAAAAAAAGAAAAAAACCGGGCAAGTTTACATAAAACTCACACATGTCATGTGACTGATGATTTTTAATTATTTAAACGAATGTAGAGTATTTATTATATATTGAGTAAGAGTTCAATATATGACCCTATTCAGCTCTTTCAACGGCCTCATTTAGTTCAACGATCAGATTTTACATATGCATATGTCCAACCCATACCAGCATGGAAAATGGACATATGACGATGATTATGATGATGATGATGATGGCACATTCGTATACATGTGTGTATATATACGTTTATATGAACGTGTCTATTTTAATACATAATAGTAGTACACATAGATACATACATATATATAACATAAATACATATATAGATACACACACATATATATACACATATACAGATACACACAGATATACATATATATACACACACATAGATACACACACACATATATATATACACATGCATATACACACACATAACATATATACACACATATATAAATACACACAGATACACACACACATACATGCATATACACACATATACATATAACATATATACACACGTATAGATACATACACACACACACACATAGAATATATACACAAATATACATGCACATACACATATATACACACATATATAGCATATGTATATGTCCGGTTGCTTGTGTGTGTATATGAATGTTACATCTGCATGTGTGGAGGTTGTGTACACATGCATGTACGTATGCATGTATGGCTAAGTACGCATGCATTTGTGTGCATATATGAGTGTGCATGCATTGTTGTGTGTGTATGAATGTAAACATGTAGAGTAATGTTACGTATGCATGCCTCTAAGCATGTATGTATGTATGTATGTATGATGTATGTATGTATGTATGTATGTATGCACTTAGATGCCTGGAAACGTGTGTGTGTGTGTTTGTGTTTATGTAACTCCACGTAGCAGTAAGGAAGCTATGTGGAGGGTCCTTAATATTCCGGTTTCTGGTCATCATCTGGTCTTCCTGTCATTTGACAGAGTCAACAAGAACCAGGCTGCTAGAGCAGCTTCACCTGCAGTAACCATGGTGATACACCTGATAAAGACCAAAGCAGTGCACAAATCTCTCTCTCTCTCTCTTTCTCCTTACCACCGTCTCTCTCTCTCTCTCTCTCTCTAGGTTTACCAACAAACTGTCTCTGATGGATTGAGTACTTTGGGGGTCTGGTTGAAAGAGGGAGGGAGGAGGGAGGAAGGTTGATATAGAATTTGATGGATGAGGGACTAATAAATTGATACCTGTCTTACCACCACCACCACCACGCACAACAGCATCATCATCATCATTATTATTATTACTATTATTAAGGCAATGAGATGGCAGAATTATTACAGCACCAGACGAAACACTTAGCGGAATTTCTCTGAGTTCTTTACGTTCTGAGTTCCAATGCCACCAAGGTCGACTGTGTCTCTCAATCCTTTCAGGGTCGATAAAATAGGTACCAGTTGAATATGATGATGATGATCATCATCATCATCATCGTTTAACGTCCGCTTTCCATGCTGGCATGGGTTGAACGGTGCAACTGGGGTCTGGGAAGCCAGAATGCTGCACCAGGCCAGTCAGATCTGGCAGTGTTTCTACAGCTGGATACCCTTCCTAACACCAACCACTCCGTGAGTGTAGTGGGTGCTTTTTATGTGCCAGACGAGGCTGCCAAACAGCCACGATCGGATGGTGCTTTTTATGTGCCACCAGCACAGGGACCAGACGAAGCTGGCAACGGCCACGGTCGGATGGTTCTCTTACGTGCCACCGGCACGGATGCCAGTCAGGCGGCGCTGGCTACGGCCATGTTCGGATGGTTCTCTTACGTGCCACCGGCACTGGTATCACAGCTACAAATTCCATTGATGTTGACAGATTACAATTTTGATTTTGATTTATGATGATGATATTAAATGCCCTGATGCAATACCAGGCAGTGACTCTCATGGCTTCTGATCTTAACTGATTCGAAGTGTTATGATATACATGTTTTGTCTTGTTAGCAAACATGGACAACAGCAGATATTCTGCTCAATACCACAGATTTGCTCGTCAGTTGTTTGACCTCAACCATTTGAGCACGTCCCTTAGTGGCTGACAATATGTGCATTTCTGATTACAAGCCAGAGCAGTGGTGGAGGGCATCATAGCCATGCGAGGAGAAGAATTCTATAGGTTTTGAATAATTCCCCCTTGGAAAAGTGTTTTGTTCATCATTCTTAAACAACCCTTATTTAGAAATCTTTTGAGCAGGATAAAGTACTTGAACTGAAGAGAAACCAAATTGGGCTCCACCTGCAAGGCCATGCGCTGTTTATCTTGATATAAGATCACCATGGTATGCACATATGGTTGTGGTACGTGTGCCTTGTGTACCCTTATCAGACGGGTAGTTATGAAGGGTATACTGGGCTTTGTACTTTTGTATCCAAGCATCACTTTGATGGGGTGTGCTGCTCTCTCACACAATAATGATGATATTAATATTTTCTCAATCAATGGCAGGATATAAGATTTACTATACTTCACCTCCATTCCAAAGAAGATATTCAGGAGAATATCCATATAGAAGTTCATTTACCATAATCTTACTTTTTTTGTTCTCCATTTGAAATTGTAGTTTCCCTCGTCTGTTGCCCTGGTGGCAATTATAAGAAATCGTTATCACCTCATTATCAACATCACTATTATTATCATCATTACCATCACCACCACAGCCACCACTGCTACTATCATCATCATCATTCCCACCATTATTACTACCACCATCATCACCACTGATATCATCATCAAGACACCACTACCATCATCATCACAATCATTATCATCTTAATAATTAAATTATATTACCATTATTATCATCATCATCACCATCATCCTCATAAGTAATTGTAGCAACAGCAGCAGTAGTAGTAGTGTCTCCACCACCACCACTCTTTCTGTGCTGTATTCTATTGTCTTCTGCTATAATTCTTTTCTTCTACTTCCCAGCCTTGACGCCAATTAAAGATACCATCATCATCAATATCAGCGTATTACCACCACCACCATCATCATTATCAACTCGTTACTATCACAACCTTCATCATCATCATCATAATCACTATAATTAACGTAATGGTAATCAGCATCACCATCATCTCTACCATCATTTCCAGCATCATTATCAACATCCTAATCAACACCACCTCAACCATCACCATCATCATCAGCATCATCCTCATTCCCATCATCACCATTATCATCATTAGCATCACTACAATCACCATCAACATCATCATCATCATCAAAGTATTGTTTATATGTTGTCTTCAGTTGTTTTCATTTCAGCTTATACTCTGTGTGTGTGTGTGCATGTATGTGTGCATGTATGTATGTGTGCATGTATGTATGTGTGCATGTATGTATGCAGTATGTGTGTGTGTGTGTGTGCATGAAACTGTGTATGTGACTGTGTGCACAATGTGTACATGTGTGTGTGCATGCATGTGCACGTGTGTGTGTGTCTTCATGCCCTCTCATCTATATGTATTATTTCTAGTGCAGGTGTACTAACAAGAATATAAATGCACACACACACACACACACACACGTTATGCAACATAGCACAGTTATTTCCTCTCTCTCCCTCTCTCTCTCTCTCTGCCCCTCTGCTGTAAAACTAACAAATAAAGCTGGACTATGTCTCACAGTCTTTTGCTTGGTGCAGTCCACTGGCAGAACCAGTAGCAAGACAGAAACAAACGGCAATGCAGCAGTATTCAGTTCCAGCCCTGTATACTGTTGTGCCACCACAAGGTCCAGTCTTTGTTGCAGCGTGGTGTGGTGGCTTATATGCTTCAATGACCCCCCCCCCCAAGAGCTTACCAGTGGAGTGCAAATTCCTAGTAGGGCCTCCATGCTGGACAGATAAAAGGATAGATGCGAAACTAATATGGACCGCATCTTTCCAGGTATAAAAATGGGTTCGCAAAGGGCCAACACCTCTATCTAGAAAACAAGTAAAATAACGTAAAGTATACTAGCCATCTCAATATGACTAACCACTAGGAGTGGGTGTTACTGTAGCTTTTTAGCCCCAGGAGATCATCGTCTCCAGCTGGCTTTAGGCACACTTTCTGTGCCCTTATGATATTTGCAAAGGGAGGTCATCCCCTCTCGTAAACCTAAGTGATACGCACGGACTGCAGTTTCGAGATTATTGTCTCTTGTCAACGCACGGTAATCATTAGTTTTCAATGAGGAGAGACCTGTTTGCGAATATCTATTTAATGTAAGCATTGTTGACAACTGAAAACTGATAAGACCAGGGAGAGGATGGTTTTCCTTCAGAGAAGACAGCTCAGAGTCAAGAACGGCAGAGAAAAGTTGTTTGTGGTCTATGCTTCATAGGGAGCGAAGGGTTTCAGTCAGCAAAACAAACACATGCTTTGAGTAAGAAGGAAAGGGGCAGGCACCATAGAAATGGTAAATGGTTTACAGCAGAAAGGCGGCGAGCTGGCAGAATCATTAGCACACCGGGCGTAATGCGTATCCGTATTTCGTCTGCCGCTACGTTCTGAGTTCCAATTCCGCCGAGGTCGACTTTGCCTTTCATCCTTTCGGGGTCGATAAATTAAGTACCAGTTACGCACTGGGGTCGATGTAATTGACTTAATCCCTTTGTTTGTCCCCTCTGTGTTTAGCCCCTTGTGGGTAGTAAATAAATAAGTTTACAGCAGAAAAGAAACAACTTTAACCCTTTTGTTACTGTATTTATATTGAGATGCTCTGAGTTTCTTTCAATTATGTTAAATATAACAAAAAACTTAGTAAAATAAGTTGATAAAGTTAGTACCAGTTGAGCACTAGGGGTCAATGTAATCGATTTAACCCCTCCCAGAAATTGTTGGCCTTGTGCTTAAATTTGAAACCATTATTACTATTATTATTATCATTTATTGTCATTGCACAGCTTCTAATGCTGGAGATGTACTACGGTGCCAACTGTTCACTACCAGTGAACTAAGGCAACACCCCTTATTTTTCCGGAGTATTTGAGCGGTTCCAAGCAGTGCTGTTTTCTGCAAGTGCTCCACCCTTATTGCAGCCCCTATTTGTTCTATGTACTTCTCAAGACTTTTATTTACGGTTTCCAACCTGCAGAATCGTCGTCATTATTATTAATTATTATAAAAAGAATTAATTATTATTATTATTATTTGCCAGCGGTGAGCTGGCAAAATCGTTACAACACTGGGTGAAACACTAAGCAACATTTCGTCCACCTTAACATTCTAAGCTCAAATTCTGCCAAGGTTGACTTTGCCTTTCATCCTCTCGGGATTGATAAGTTAAGTACCAGTGATATGCCAGGGTCGATGTAATCAGCAAGTCCCCTCCCCCAAACTTTGAAGCCTTATAAGCCTGTAGTAGAAAGTATCTGTTCAACACATGCCAGCATGGATAACGGACGTTAACTGATGATGATTATTATTATCATTATTATTATTAGTATTATCATCATCATCATTATTATTATTATTATTATTAAGGTGGTGAACTAGCGGAATCGTTAGCACACTGGGCAAAATACTTAACAGCATTTTGTCTGCCTTTAGTTCTGAGTTCAAATTCCACTGAGGTTGACTTTGCCTTTCATCCTTTTGGGATAGATAAATTAAGTACCAGTGAAACACTGGGGTCAATGTCATCTAGCCCCCTCCCAACAAATTTCAGGACTTGTGCCTTTAGTAGAAAGGATTATTATTATTATTATTGGTAGTAGCAGCAGCAGCAGCAGTATAAAGGAGGAGTATTTCTCTGACAAATAAATATATATGGCATGGCTGTTATCATTTTGTCTCAAGTGAAGGGCATGGTTGTTACAATTTCCATTAAGACCCAGAGCTTCCTCCCTTCTGGAAGCATCTTTGGCTCAAAGTGTCTCTGGAGAAGTCAACAGAACCCATGCTAAACATCTCTGCTATGGCACCATAGCGAAACTACACAGGATAGAGATGGAGGAGGAGAATGAAGGGGGGATGAGGCAAAGAGGAAGAAGGAAGAAATGGTAAACAGTAGGAGGAGAGAGAGAAGGGTGGAGGGCTGAGAAAGAGCCTGGTGCATCTGGGTTAGTGGTTCCCCAACCTTATTACAGCGTTTACTGTGACCTCAACATGAATACAGAGGCCATTATTCGTGGTCAGTAAAATTAGACAACAATGTCGAAACTGTACTTTTATTAAACATAAACACACATACACACACATATATATGCACACATGCATACATAGACATACATATATACATACATGTACATGCTAACATACATGCACGTATATACATACACACACATGCACGTATTATACACACAAACACACAACACACATATATATACACACACACACAATATAGATCTATATACACACACACACACACACAATATACTGAATGCATACATAGACAATACATAATACATACAGTACATGCTAACATACATGCACGTATATACATACAACACATGCACGTATATACACACACACACATATATATTATAATATATATATATACACACACACATTACACACACACACACAATGTATGCACATAGAAATATATGCACATAGACATACATATTACATACGTGAAGCACATATATACAACATTACACATATATATAATATTATATATACATACACACACATGCCGTTATCAACACACACACACATATATATATATATATATATACACACACAACACACACACACTATATATGCACATGCAGACATAGACATATATATATTACGTGTACATGCACATATATACACACATACACATATATATAATATTATATAATTACATACACACACATGCCACGTATATCTACACCCACACCACACATATATATTATATATATACACACACATACACACACACATATATATGCACATGCATACATAGACATACATATATACATACGTGTACATGCACATATATACACACAAACACACACATGCACATATATACACATACACACAAGCACACACATGCACGTATACACACATACACACACAAACATGCTATATACGCATAACTAATAGTTAATGCATACATACCTAAGTATGCACCTATTTTTTTGCATACACATAAGCTAATATTTGTATACATTCAAATTAGCAAGTGTATATACATATATGAATACGTACGTACATACTGGTATGTGTATACATGCATATTTGTACATGTATAAACACACATTAGTATGTATATACATGCATACTTACTAGTACATACATACATATTAATTTGTGCAGATACAAACCTACAAGCATGTACATTTATACATAGTAGTAAATGTATACTCACATACTAGTATGTTTATACATACATTCTAGTATGTACACACACACATACAAACCCAAAATAGACTCAGGAAAAAATATCAAACAATTTGATACAAACATCAATTGCAAAATGGCTAAAGAATTTATGACCAACTAAGATCTTATGTTAGAACAATGTTTCTCATCTATTTTTAACCTATGAACCCCTCTGATTCCTATTTTGACTTGGGTGGACCCCCATAACCATTTGATATATTAAAAGCCCCATTATATTTTTATAATAAATATTATTTGGAATGTATAAAAGAAAAGTTGTTAATATATTTTGTGTATTGTGGAAGTGTAACCAATTTATTCCAAATAGATTTTAGCAACAAAATCTTATATGGGACCGCTAAGGGTCATACAGACCTCAGTTGAGAACCACTGATCTATAGAGACCCTTTTGTTTCCAATTTTATTTCGATGGACCCTTATAGCCATTCAATGTTTTTAAGAAATTGTTTTATATTTTTAGAATTATATAAATTATTAGAAATTGTATTAAAGAATTGTTAAAATTTTGTGTATTGCAGAAGTAAAACTAATTTATTGCAGATAAATTTTAACAACAAAATCTTGCAAGGACCCCAATGGCTACATGGACCTTGATTGGGAACCACTGAATAATATGGACCCTTACAGTCATTCAATGTTTAAAGAAATCCTTTTATATTTTTAAAATTATATAAATTATCAGAAATTGTATTAACCCTTTCGTTACCAACCTGGCTGAAACCGGCTCTGGCTCTGAGTAGAAATGTCTTGTTTTCATAAGTTTTGAATTAAAATCTTCCACCAAACCTTAGTCACAGTTTATGTTCCTAACACTAGCTTAATGATAATGAAGTTATTTTACTAAATTCTTTGTTATATTTAAAGTAATTGAAAGAAACACAGAGCATCTCAACAGAAATACACTAACGAAAGGGTTAATGAATTGTCAAAATATTTTATGTATCATTGAAATGTAACCAATTTATCGCAGACAAATTTTAACAACAACATCTTGTATGAGACCCCTAAGGGGTATATGTACCCCAGTTGAGTACCACTATGTTAAACAATCCAAAATCTACAGGAAAAGCTGATGGAACATACTCACAGGTTAACTAATTTCTCTTGAAGATGAACAACAAGCAGTAAATGAAAAGGCTTTTATTATTGTAAAACATTGCAAGGCCACAGAGACAATTAACAACCATAAATTTATATTAAGCGCCCAAGTGGTACAGCACAGCATGAAATGTTGTAACTTCAAGGTTATTAAGTGTTGCGCACCCCCAGGATGGTCTAGAATCATGCTGGCAGTGATGGTGATGGTGGGGGATCTGTAATGTAAATAAACAGTACAACCAAGATAAAATATGGTTTTACATAAGATACGGAGTGAGTATTTATCCAGAAAATGTGACAGGCGTAGGAGTGGCTGTGTGGTAAGTAGCTTGCTTACAAACCACGTGGTTCCGGGTTCAGTCCCACTGCGTGGCATCTTGGGCAAGTGTCTTCTGCTATAGCCTCGGGCCGACCAATGCCTTGTGAGTGGATTTGGTAGACGGAAACTGAAAGAAGCCTGTCGTATATATATATCCATGCTAGCATGGAGAACGGACGTTAAACGATGATGATGATGTATGTATATATATGTATGTGTGTGTATATATTTGTGTGTCTATGTTTGTCCCCCCACCATCTCTTGACAACTGATGCTGGTGTGTTTACGTCCCTGTCACTTAGCGGTTCGGCAAAAAGAGACCGATAGAATAAGTACTGGGCTTACAAAGAATAAGTACCGGGGTCGATTTGCTTGACTAAAGGTGGTGCTCCAGCATGGCCGCAGTCAAATGACTGAAACAAGTAAAAGAGTAAAAGAGAGAGTATCACAAGCGAAAACTCTCTCATTGGTTGTTTTAACTCTTTAGCATTCAAACCAGCCAAATCCAGCCCCAAATGGTCAATATATGTTTTATGTTCAAACTGGCCATATCCAGCCTCTCACACCTACCCTACAATGTCATTCTGGAAATAAACAATCACACCATCAAAGTCTTGAAGTTACAAGATAAAGCATGATTAATTCAAAACAACGTGAATGAATAAGCATTGGATTTGACAGAGAAACCTGGAAGACAAAGAGTTAAAACTAGAGACAGATGGACAAACAGACAGACTTGATAGTTTCTTATTAGTATAGAAAGCTAATGTTTTACGGGGAAGCTCTTATTCAACTTCTTGATAAGAAAGAAAGTGAAAAAGAAGGTGGGAGGGAGGGAAGGCGAAGATGAAAGCAAGAAGAAAGGAAAGAAAAGAGAGAAAGAAAGAGAGAAAGATGGAAAGTATGATACAAACGAGAAGGAAGGAAGGAAAGAAACAAGAGAGAAAGATGGAAAGAAAGAGAGAAAGAAAGGAAGAGATAAAAGAAAGAAGGAAAGAAACCAGGTTAGCTGGAGTTTGCTGTGCCACTTCCACCACCACCACCACCAGGTCAGGTCCAGAAAGCCATGACTGTTTAGAGGAGGCAACAACAACCAGCACCATGACCACAACTCTCAGCATCACCACTAACTACTACCACACTAACACGACTACCAACACCACTGCTACCATCACCACAACCAGCACCGACACTACCATCATCATCGTCATCATCATCACCACCACCACTACCACCACCATTACTACTACCGCTACAACCATCATCACCACCACCACTACCACCACCACCACCATTACTACTACTGTTACAACCATCATCACCACCACCATTACTACTACTGCTACAATCATCATCATTACCACCACCACCACCATGATGATACTCATCGCCACTACCACCACTATCTCCACTGTCACTGCAACCATTCCCACCACCACCATCATCATCATCATCTCCAATATATATATATTTCACTAGATATTTGACCAAATTCTTCCAAAACTATCGATTATATCGAAAAATAAAAAAATAAAATAATGATAATAATAATAATAATAATGTAACTGAAGCACCAGAGACAGTCAATTTGTCTTAAAATACACGAGGCAGTGATTAAATTACTAAATATTTTTTTCTATTTCAAACATTTTAGATTTAATAGATTAAAAAAAAAACAACTACAACAACAACAGCAACAAACAGTGTCTCATTTAAAATGTACACAACAAAAATGGTTGCAGCATATCTGGTTCTGCAGTGCACAGAATACAATGGCATCGGTCCCAAAATAATGCACAGAAAATATGCACCAGAAAACCGGTCTGTTGCATTCTCTGCAAAATTGACAACGTATGAACGGCAATGAGGAAGCCTGTACGTGGCTGTTCGAGGTGCACGAAATAGCAGTCAAATATGTCTCGACTCAAAAAACCAATGTTGGGTGCAGACATAGTTATGTGGTTGAGAATCATAATCTCGCTTTGCAAACACTTGGATTTTGGGTTCAGTCTCACTGCTCGGCACCTTGGGCAAGTGTTTTCTACTCTACCACAGCAGCTCCAAGCCAACCACTACTTTCTGAATGAATTTAATAGACAGCAACTGCATAAAGTTCATTGTGTATATGTATGTGTGTGTGTATATATATATATATATATATATTTCTTTACTACCCACTAGGGGTTAAACACAGAGGAGACAAACAAGGACAGACAAAGGGATTAAGTCGATTACATTAACCCCAGTGCGTAACTGGTACTTAATTTATCGACCCCGGAAGGATGAAACGCAAAGTCGACCTTGGCGGAATTTGAACTCAGAACGTAACGGCAGACGAAATACGGCAACGCATTTCGCCCGGCGTGCTAACGTTTCATATATATATGTGTGTGTGTGTGTGAGTGTATATGTTTGTGTGTGTTCAAGGAAGGGCAAAAGTAGGCATAACGTTGCTTAACACGTGAGCGAAATTCTTATTCTAGGAAAGAAATAGAAGAATGAAAACATTTCACGCAGATTAAGCAACTGGATGCCTACTTTTGCCCACACCTGTGTGTGCATGTGTGTGAGTGTGTGTGTGTGGAGAGAGAGGAAGAGAGAGAAAGAGAGAGAGAGAGAGTGAGAAGGAGAGTGTGAGAGATCAAGATAGCCATGACCTTTTCAAATAGTACTTTTATAATCACTCTGTTAATTAAAAAACACAGTGCTGATGATGACAATAAGAAGAGCAAGATCAGAATATTAACAGAAAGCGCAATGGTTGCCTTTATGTTGACAATGAACAATATTCTGTGTTTGTGTGTGTGTGGTGTGTGTGTGTGTGTGTTGTTGTTTTGGGACTACACCTATACAGGGGCAGAGCCTTGAAATGTTTAGTTGGGTCAAATCAAACCCAGTGTTTATTTTAAGCCTGGAATTTTATTCCATCAGTTTCTTATTGGCAAACTGCTAAGTTATGAGGTTGCAAACATAGCAAGAACAAGCAGGAAGCAGAGAGAAACAAACACACAGATGCATACACATGTGTGCACAGACACACACACACATTCAGCATGCCCCAGCATGGACAGAATCCCAAGAATGAGTGTGTGTGTATATATATATATATATATATATATATACACACACGTGTGTGTGTGTGAGTGTGTTAACATGTTTGTATGTGTGCATATATGTTTCTTTGTGTATATGTGTGTGCGTGTATAAGGCAACAAAAGAATGAAAGAGACCTCGATATTATGTAAATAGAGGAATTTATCTTTAAATATATGTGACAATTATTTGGCAGCCATGATAAAACTCCCAGTTTTGGCTGTCAGGGCGGAAACCCACACCAGCATCTCTTCAGTTATGGGTCCATCGAAAAAAATGCCTATACATATATATATATATATGTATACCATGGAAAGCGGATGCTAAACGATGATGATGATGATGATGATATATATATATATATATATATATATATATATATATATACAAGCAAGAAAAGAGAGAGAAAGAGTGAGAGAGATCAGTTTTCTGATTTTAGAAGAGTTAACTATTTTGGTATTGCCAAATTCAATAAAACAACCCAAAAGAACTATTTGGCAAAAATACCAAAAATATACTAAAAAGAAAAAAAAGAAAAAAAAAATCAATAAAGTAGGTTAAATTGGTGACCACAAATAGTATGTAAGTGATTTCTTGAAGTAGGTAGATGTGAGAGAGAGAGAGAGAGAACTAGGAAGATAGCAATAACTGCGTGATGGAGATGACCAAATATCTAATAGACATAACAGCATTTATTAGATTAAGTCAAAGAAGGAAAAAAGAGCCCGAGACAAGATAACAATGAATGTATCAGCTTGCTTGGTTGTTGTATCTACAGTATAACTAATAAAATAGCTTCATCACAACAACCACCACCATCATGATCATCATGATCATCATCACTACAGCAACCACCATCATTGTCATCACTGCTGCTGCAGCCACCACCACCACCACTATTAGTGCCATTACTGTGACTATAAACGTTATAACTACCGTCATTGTCGTCATCATTTACATCTGTTTTTCCAAATTGGCATGGGTTCAACTGAAGGAG
Organism: Octopus sinensis; assembly: GCF_006345805.1. NCBI lineage: Eukaryota > Metazoa > Mollusca > Cephalopoda > Octopoda > Octopodidae > Octopus > Octopus sinensis. The sequence continues at coordinate 7,352,289 of NC_043017.1, read as the reverse complement.
TCACAGAGTGTCCCCTTCCCCCATCTGTTGTGGTTTTTTTAGGGACCAGGTATATACAGCAACATTTGCACTCAACACACACACACACACACACACGCACGCACACAGCCTTCTGGCTCACCAGTCCTCAGTCAAACCGTCCAACCCATGCCAGCATGGAAAGTGGACGTTAAACGACGATTATGATGATGATATATATATACTTTGATTAGAGGTTGTGTTAACCTCAAGAAGGGAAGGTTTCACCCAAGGAAATACTGGTTCGATACCTAGTATTTTGGAGGAATTAATTTCCTTAAAATAATAGGTATATATATATATAGTATATATATATATATAATAATGAATCCATAAACACATATAAAACATCCAAGGGTATATTTTTTTCCCTCTGAAGATATTGTGCTCAGGTCATATAAATATAATATTTACCAAGTATTAATTGAAACAGCTGTAAGGGACGATGATTAATTTGGTGTTAATAATAAACACTTATTAACTTCCCAATCTCCATTTTCTTTTCCTTCTTTTATACGAATAAATAAATAATATATATATATATATATATATATATATATATATATAATATATTGTTATATTTCGGAATGGTCATTTTGCCAGTTTAGCCAATAAAAACACACACACTATATATTTGGTGTTATTTTGCTTCAGTGTTATTTATTTTTTACATTAATCTTAATCTTATTTCGGCTAAACTGGCAAAATGACCATATTTCGAAATATAACAATATCTGTTTCAACACACGACTTCACATAAAAAATCTTGCACCACAAATATATATATATATATATCAGCTGTTTTCAAATAAATTCCACTTACTATCTATAAGCATGAAGAACTCATTCTTTAGTTTGTAACCTAAAACACGCTCGTGTGTGTATATGTATGTTTGTGCGTGAGAATAAATAGTTATTCATTTAAAAAGTGCTTAACAGAAACGTGATTAAATGAGAGTACAAAAGAAAATATAAATGATACGTAAAAATATCCAGATAACATGACTGGTGGCTCTTAAATGTTTACAGTTTGAGCTGGAACGTTTAAAGCTTTCAGCTAAACATTTCAAGAAGAATGTATATATCACGATAATATCTGCTTGTATAGAATGCTTCATATACACGAAGGTGTATAGGTGCAGGCATGGCTGTGTGGTAAGAAGCTTGCTTCCCAACCACATGGTTCCGGGTTCAGTCCCACTGCATGGCACCTTGGGCAAGTGTCTTGTACTATAGTCTTGGGTCAACCAAAGCCTTGTGAGTGGATCTGGTAGATGGAAACTGAAAGAAGCCCATCATGTATATATATATATATATATATATATGTAAGTATGTATGTATGTATGTATGTGTGTCTTGGTGTCTGTGTTTGTCCTCCCACCATTGCTTGACAACCGATGTTGGTGTGTTTGCATCCCTGTAACTTAGCAGTTCGGCAAAAGGGACAGATAAAATAAGTACCAGGCTTACAAAGAAAATGGCCTGGAATCGATATACTCGACTAAAGATGGTGCTCCAGCATGGCTGCAGTCAAACGACTGAAACAAATAATAAAAGACCAAAATAATCCAGGTGGTTAGCAACAATTTGAAACCAACAAGGAAATAATTCACCGTCACTAAGAGCGACAAGGGTGCAGTGTAATACATGTGTTTATATTACAAATGAGATGTTGACTATGTAAGCCACGCCATGGAATTATCTACCAATGGCAGTAGTAACCCCAAATAAGAACTGACACAGACTATTATGACTCATCCGATCCATGCCATCACGGAAGAATAGACATACCAATTATGAGGATGATGATTATCGGTATTTACTGATATATATATATACATACATGTATGTGTATATATGTACACACACATACATATATACATACACACACACATGTACACACACACACATCTTCCAAATCAACAAGTTAGACTGAAACCAGCTGGAAGAGCGAAGTAATTACATAAAAAACTTTGCTAATTGACCAAAGTCATCTGTATTGATTCGGATTACTTAAGAAGTGGGGGAGGCAACAGTGGTGGTGGTGGGGGTGGTGATACTAATTTCATTAGTGAAAGTGGTGGGGGTGGTATTGGCAGCAGAGAGGCGGTGGTGATAGAACTTGTTGAATGAAGCAGGAATATTACTTAAAAGCACCTCAAAGATCCACCATGTAACCGATACAAACTCTGTAAATCTGTTTACAACAACAGCAACAACAATAATTCTTCAAAATTCCACAGAATGGTCTAAGGTCTGAGCTAAGCAAATGGGAGATGATATAAACAAAGTGCAATAGTAATTCTTCAAGTTAAGATAATACAAGGAAAGTATATACATATATATATATACATGCATATACATAAACATATATATATACATAAACATATATGAGTGAGTGTCTGTATGTTTCTTTTGGGGTATACATTTGCATGCAAGTGTATCCACACGTTTCTAGATATACATATAAGATAAAAAAAGTATTTATATATGTAACTTTCTTTTGTTTGTGTGTGCATACATATACTTCCATCCACCCGTTATATATATATATATATATATATATATATATATATATGTATACATGTATGTATGTATCCATTTTTTTCCTACCTTTAACTTGTTTCAGTCATTAGAATGCAGCCATATATATATATATATATATATATATTCAGTGGCACATAAAAAGCACCAATCCGATCGTGGCCGTTTGCCAGCCTCTCCTGGCACCTGTGCCAGTGGCACGTAAAAGGCACCCACTACACTAGCAGAGTGGTTGGCATTAGGAAGGGCATCCAGCTGTAGAAACACTGCCAGATCAGACTGGAGCCTGGTGCAGCCTTCTGGCTTCCCAGATCCCTGGTCGAACCGTCCAACCCATGCCAGCATGGAAAACGGACATTAAACGATGATGAAATATATATTTTATATGCTTGAAAGGCATATAGATGCAGAAAGTCTGATCAATGAATTGCTTTTTGACCCATGCAAGTACAGAAAAGTGAATGCTGAATGAACAAAGCAATGAAGATGATTTTACAGCAGACAGTTTTGTCCTAAATTTGTGCATCTATGTGAGTTTCAGCGAATGAGTATCCATATGTTTGTGTGTGAGTGTGATTAAACACACGTGTGGGCGCACACGTGTGTTTTATAATCATCATCACCTGTATTCCATACTGGCACGGGTTAAATGGGCAAAATGGTTCAACAGGAGCTGGTATGGTAGGGAACTGCACCAGACCCCCATTGTCAGCTTTGGTATGGTCTCAGTAGCTGAATTCCTTTCCTAATGGCAACTACTTAACAAAATGTACTGGGTGCTTTTTACATGATACTAGCACCAAGTTAGGCTGCCAGGTTAACTTGCAAGACAAGACCCCCTGCTCAAATGAGCAGGGTGTTGTAGTAGTAGTAGTAGTAGTAGTAGCAGCAGCAGCAGCAACAGTAGTAGCAGTAGTAGTAGTAGTAGTAGTAGCAGCAGCAGCAGCAGTAGCAGCAGTAGTAGTAGTAGTAGTATTCTTCAGGTCACTGCTAGGAAGTGAACTCGGAATCTTGGGGCTAGTGAATTTTGAGCCAGGTGATGAGAGGTTAAAATATGACAGAGGGACAGAAACAGGTGTCTTGCTGTAGAGAAGATACATGGCTACCCCAAATGTTTATTTGCATATGTTTATCTGTTTGTTTTTGCCATCAAGGCCACATCTTTGCTGAAACACTCCCTTCAAATTTGTACATGATTGTGTAATTCATGCACCTGTATATGTAAATTTGTGTTTACCTATTTTTATGTAAATGTTGGTGAATGTGTTAGTGTGTGTCTATGCTTTGTGCTTCACCATACATACACAGTACAATAAAACTGTGAAAAAATAGCTCTTATTTTCCTTGGGAAATGTGCCAAAATATAATTTGTTGTTTTTTTTTTAAATAAAAAAAAAATGGAACAAAAAAACAAAAACAAAATCACTTGAAAGGTAGATGTGAAAATAAATGCTCAAACATATATAAATATATACAACATATGTTATATAACACGAAAATAAACATAATACATTCAGCATAAACATACATAAACATATAAATAAATATATATAAATATATAAATATGTAAATATATAACAATAAACATATTTATAGACCTGTACACAAATGTGTGGTTAAGAAGCTCATTGTGCAACTGTCTGGCCTCTGGTTCAGTCCCACTGTGCAGCACCTTAGGCAAGTGTCTTCTACGATGGGCCGAGGATGACCAATGCCTTGAGAGTGAGTTTGGCAGACGGAAATTGTGAGGAAGCTTGTTATGTGTGTGTGTGTGTGTGTGTGTGTGTGTGTGTGTGTGTGTTTCCCCACCAACACCATCACCACCACTACCATTGCTTGGTAATTGGTGTTAGCATGTTTATGTCCCTGTAACTTAGCAGTTCGGCAAAACAGACTAATATAATAAGTACTAGGGTTGATTTGTTCAACTAAACCCCTGAATGTAGTGCACCAGCATGGACACAGTCCAGTGGATGAAGCAAGTAAAAGAAATAGCTATACACACACACACACATACACACACACACACACAAACAAACAGCTACAGAAGCATGTAACTACATAAAGATATAAATGTATATATGGCAGTGAAACATGGGCTGTGACAGTCGAGGACATGCATAGGCCTTGAAAGAAATGAAGCTAGGATGTTTTGCTGGATGTGCAATGTCAGTGTGCATGCTCGACAGAGTGTAAGCATCTTGAGAGAAAATTTAGGCATAAGAGGAATCAGATGCGATGCATATGGATGAGGACAGCAGTGTAAAGAAGTGCCGATTCTTAACTGTGGAGAGAACCTGTGGAAGAGGTAGACCCAGGAAGACATGAGATGAGGTGGTGAAGCATGATCTTTGAACTTTGGGTGACACAGAGGCAATGACTAGTGACCGAGACCTTTGGTGATATTCTGTGCTTGAGAAGATCCTTCAAGCCAAGTAAAACCGCAGTCGTGGCAGATACCAGTGACACACAAATGGCACCTGCATCAGAGGAATGTAAAAGCACCTTTCGAGCGTTGGGCCTCATGGAGGCAAGGACTGAGACCATTTGGCATTATTCAGTGCTTGAGAAGAAAACTCATCAGGCCAAGTAAAGATGCTGTCATGGCAGATACCAGTATCGACCCTCAAAGGATGAAAGATAAAGTTGACCTCAGCATATTTTGAGCTCAGAATGTAGCATGTGTGTAATGAGAACAGTCATTTTAAAAATGTGTTTGTGATAAAATATCTTTGTTTATGAACTATATATCTTGTGTCGAGGTGAATAGACATGTGAGTCACACGTGGGAGATTGCATGTGGAGCTGCAGAGAAGACATGTGTCTTTGACCAAAGCCTGGCAGGAACTGAGAGTTTCTACAGTGTAGCTCAGAACAAGGCTACTGTATCAAAGTGAAGCAAGACGCCTCATGAATATATTCATCTGCTGTGCAGGTTGACTCACATATTTCTATATAACATTTAGCTCTGCTACAGATGAAATACCACCAAACATTTCGCCCGGCATGCTAACAATTCTGCCAGCTTACCAACTTATCATTCAGGAAAAATACCATTTGCAAATTCTGGCACAAGGCAAATAATTTCAGGTGTAGGGGCTATCCAAATATTAATTTCTGGGGTAGGGGCTAGTTGATTATATCACATCACTGTCCATCTCGTACTTATTTTATCAACCCCGAAAGGATGAAATGCAAAGTCAACCTTGGTGGTATTTGAACTCAGATCTTAAAGACAGACAAAATTCCCCTAAATACCAAGTTGAGGAAAAAGTTTGTGTGCCGTGTTAAAATCATGATTTCTTATGCAAGAATTTATACAAAATCAACAACTTTTCTTCAAAATAAAGACCATGATTTCCCATGACCATTCTGCCAATGATCTGCAAGCCTCCGGGTTTAGTCAAAGTATCAACCCTTTGGCT
>NC_043017.1:7313802-7343802 GCF_006345805.1 Octopus sinensis | reverse complement strand
ATGATCATGAGCTGAACACCCTAACCACCTAAGCCATGCAAATAAGTATTATATTTGAATGCTGCAGGGTTAAGAGATGGCATGACAAGATCAAACTAATTTTAAACATGAGGAACTTGAAGACCGAAGGGAAAAAATAACATCCAGCAATACATCGACAATGGCTGACAATGATAAACAGAGCTTTTTTTATCCACCAATGGATTGACAATAATGGCCGGCGACAAAAAGTTCCATTAAAAATACATCAAACCTTTTAAGCATGTATGTATTAGATGTTCATCAATCACTGTACACAATGTATAATTATTGATATACGTCAATTATCATTTATCAATATGTAGTAATTTGTGTGTGTGTGACCCCGTGTGTCCATGCTTGCATGTGTGTGTCCGTGTGTCCATGCTTGCATGTGTGTGTCCGTGTGTCCATGCTTGTGTATGTATTTGTGTGTCCATGTGTCTATGTTTGTATTATGTGTGTGCTTGTATCCATGTGTGTATACCGAAGCATGTGCATGCATGTGAGTGTGTCTATGTATGCATGTGTGCAGTATTATATCCAAAAGGCCTCTTAAACCAAAAAGTGTTTCGTTAATGTTTGCTGCTGCTTAGCTCTACTTTCATGACATTAAGCCGATGAGAGACAGATTTTCCTCTTAGGTACAGCATTTAGTCTATCACAGGTAACTTTCCAAGATGATCTGGCGATACCTGTATCTGTAGGTTAACTGGGTTAATGAAGAATGAAATATTCTGTTTAAAAATATAACACACCTACTATGTCTTTGATTCCAAATATCTTTTACCTGTTTCAGTCATTGGGCTACAGCCATGCTACAGCACCACATTGAAGGGTTTTATTCAAATAAATAGACACTAGTACTTCTTTTTTTTTTCAAAGCTTGTTATTCTGTCAGTCTCTCTTGGCCAAACTACTAAGTTACAGGGGTGTAAACAAACCAACACTGGTTATCAGTGGTAGTGGGAGACAAAGACACATACAGGTAATCACTCACTCATACACACACAGAATGGGGTTCTTTCAGTTTCCATCTACCAAATCCACTCACAAGGCTTTGATCAACCAGGAGCTACAGTAAAAGACATTTGGCCCAGGTGTCACACAGTGGGACTGAACCCAGAACAATGTGGTTGGGAAGCAGGCTTCTTACCACATAGCCACACCTATAACATGACAATGTTTACTAGTACTCCATAATTAAACCATTTACTGTCCCAGCTAACATTCTCCAGAAACTATTGTTGCCATGCATAATCAAAGATCCTGTTTGCAGCCCATATGGCCTTCTATGCAGGAGAAACAGGATCACAATGGGATTCCTGTTTAGATCAATATTTCCTACTTTCTATGCAACATTGTAGAAATAAGGTCTTATCTAAATAGAAAGGTAAACCCACAACAAACAGTATGTATATGGCTATCTTCATTGACAGCCATAATATACACCATGTCTATAGCGATGTCTTCATTGATAGCAATACTACACTATACACATGGGTGATATCTTGCCTGAAGGCAACCAAAACCCTGAATGGTGGAGTTAAAGTGAATAATGAGTCTTCACTCAAAATACCATTATTAATATGCATAACGCATACACACATACACACATAATAGAAACTGGCTGGTGTAATATAATTTGTTGACTTTTATAATGGTTAGACAGCTCCATTGTGATGGTTATAAGACTATCATAATAGTCAGACACTATTATTTTGATAGATCAAGGCTCTGCAACCTTTTTCCACTTGTGGTATGCTTATATTCTTTTCAAAATGAATATTAGAATGGTTAGATAGACAGCTCTAATATAAGAGATAGACAACAACTATAATGTCAGATGGTTCTATTATAATGGTTAGATGAATATTAAAATGGTTAGATAGCAGGTTCTAATACAACAGCTAGATGATTGGCTCAGTTGTAATGGTCAACCATTTAGCATTTAAACTGACAATATCTGGCCAAAATATTCTGCTTTATGTTCAAACTAGCCAGATTCAGCTTCTCATACCTACCCTACAATTTCATTCTAAAAGCAAGCTATGACATCATCAATATTTCAAAGCGAAAAGATAATGAACAATTAGTGAATAAATAAGCATTACATTGGACACAGTAATCTGAATGCTAAATGACTTTTATAATGATTAATCATCTCTATTACAATGGTTAGATAATTATTATAATGATTTAGATAATTATTATAATAGCTAGATTATTATTATTATTATCATCATCATCATCACTATAGCCTTTAAAATGATGTGGGGAAGCTTTTTATGAAAAAAAATTGTTTTGAGGATTTATGGTCTTTCCATCACCCCTCCCCACCCCTATCCAATCTTTTTTGCTGCACACTTGGGAACGGGGGGAGGGGTGGAGAGAAGCCCTTTTTGGTAAAAAGAAAAAAAAACATAATAAAATTAATGCATAACAGAGATATCCCCGATTCATTCTCATTCTCTCCCTTAAATGTGAGTACCCATGTAGCTCACTCTACAGCAAAAAACAGCTCTACCCCCAAACTCTTCCCTCACACCTTAACTCCCAATCTAACATAAGGGGATATCGTACCCAACCCCTCCTCCTCCTTAGGTTTTTGCAGAGTTGCAAGCTATATGGCAACCTCAACAGTGCCAGTGGCATGGAAACAAACCACCCAGTATACTCTGTAGAGTGTTTGGCATAAGAAGGGCATCCAACGGTAGAAACCACACCCAAGCAGAAACTGGAGCACCGAGTAGTCCTCGGACCCGTTGGATCCATGTTAAACCGTCCAACCCATGCCAGCATGGAGCACGAACATTAAATGATGATGATGACAATGACGACGACGACAACAATGATGATGATGATGGTGACAATGATGATGACAATGACGACAACGACAATGATGGTGACAATGATGATGACAATGACGATAACGATGGCGATGATGACGATGACAATGATGATGACAATGACGACAACGACAATGATGATGACGATGATGATGGTGACAATGACGATAACGATGGCGATGATGACGATGACAATGACAATGACGACAACGACAATGATGATGACGATGATGATGGTGACAATGATGATGACGACAACGATGGCGATGATGATGACAATGACGACAACGACAATGATGGCGATGATGACGATGACGACAACGACAATGATGATGACGATGATGATGGTGACAATGATGATGACAATGACGACAACGACAATGATGGCGATGATGACGATGACGACAACGATGGCGATGATGACGATGACGACAATGATGGCGATGATGACGATGATGGTGACAATGATGACAACGACAACGATGGTGATGATGATGATAACTATTATAATAGCGAGGCATTTCTTTTTATAACAGAGCGAACTCCATTTTTGTGGTTACGGTCGTTTATGGATAGATAACTATTATAATAGGTAAGTACCTCTATCATGATAATTAGATTACTATTATAATAGTCAGACAGCTCTATTATGACGGTTACATGACACTATTATAATGGTTAGCTGGCTATTATTATGATCAAACAAACCTACTACAATGGCAAGAGACGACTATTATGATAGTTAAACAGCTCTATCACAATGGTTAGATGACTCCACGTAACTCAACCAACCACTCCAATTTATTTTCTAAAAATAAAGTTTTTCTAAAAAAAAAATAAATAAATAAATAAATAAATAAATAAAAAGCAAAATATAATTGCAAACAACAAAATCAAATAATAAAGAAACACACAAAAATGACAGAATTTCTAAAGAAGAACCATTCCGGTCTTCTTCAATACACGTATAATCAAATTTACTAACAAGAATTGTCGAAGAATGATGTACAACAGAACCATTTGTCTATGGCAACAATTGATTTTCCACCACCCACCACCACCACCACCACTTAAATCTTAGCAGCTTTGTCAATATGTCAAATAATGAGCTCTTATTTGCTGATTTATTGCTTGTTATTAACTGGTACTGATGCTGCTGCTGTTGTTATCATCATTATTATTATTATTATTATTATTATTATTATTATTATTATATTTTAAACTTTCTTTTTGTTTGTTTTTACATTGCATCTGTTGAGTAAGTATCTGTAATTGAAGAAAGCTGGTTCTTAAAGCAGAGTTATTGAGGACAAAAATTTATCGCTTTCAACTGAAGAAAATTGATTTTTATCTATCTATCCATTTTCTCCATCTGTTATTTCTGGAAGGGTCATGGGGGCAGAGTCCTCAGGTACAGTTTCTTATTTCATTATTGCTCACAAGGGGCTAAACATAGAGGGAACAAACAAGGACAGACAAAGAGATTAAGTTGATTATATCGACCCCAGTGCGTAACTGGTACTTAATTTATCGACCCTGAAAGGATGAAAAGCAAAGTCAACCTCGGCGGAATTTGAACTCAAAACATAGTGGTAGACGAAACAACGCTAAGCATTTCGCCCAGCGTTCTAATGTTTCTGCCAGCTCGCTGCCTTCCTCAAGTACAGTTTCTTAGGGTCCTATCAGAAATAGTTGTCATAACACTTTCTGGCTGTGGACGTCTCCCTGCTAGCCAGCTCCATATCAAACTGTCCAACCCATGCCAGTAGAAAGAGCAGACATTAAACAATGGTGATGATATTTTAGCATCATTGTTTTGATTTTAACACCCATTTAAAGCATCCAACCACAGAAACCATGCCAAAACTGATACTGGAGTTTCATGAAGCCCTATGTCTCACCAGATTTTGTCAAACCATCCAGTGGTAGGGCATGTGGTTTAGTGGTTTGGGTGTGGGGCTCCTGATTGCAAGATTGTTGTTTCAATTCCCGGACCAGACAATACATTGTGTTCTTGAGCAAAACACTTCATTTCCTGTTACTCTAGTCCACTCAGCTGGTAGAAATGAATAACCAGACAACAGACTTGGTATCCTATCCAGGGGCAAATATATGTGCCACAGAAACCGATCAACTGGCTTGATGAGTCTACATGGCTCAGAAAGGATTCTTATTCTTCATTCTTGCTAACATAGAAAACAGATAAGTAAATAGACCTTGGTTTGTTGACTTAGAGAAAGGTTTGAAACGTTGCCACGTTCTATAATTTTGGCAGTCAGGTGAGAAGTTCTTGATAAATAGCTTGAAGAAGAAGAAGGCATTAAGTTTCTGGATCAAAGAATTAGAAATAAAATCATGATTCATATCACTAAGGGAAGTCATTAAGATTCCAAAAAATGTTTACTCAAGTTCTATTTATTTTTAAAAATTTCTATTTATCTTATTTTGCAAATTGCCGAAGAACAACATCTTTGATTCAAGGTTTCCAATGGACCGATTACTAATATTTCATAATATTTCTGAAGGCAAGAATGACAATGGAGTGTCTGAAGGTTGGTGCAGAGTAAATATTGCAAATAACTCATATTCAAAGAATGCTGTATCTTTAGCTTGTTTGCAGTCATTGGACTGCAGCCATGAGAAGACCTTGCCTTGAAGGGTTTAGTTGAACAAATTGACTCCAGTTAATGTTTTTAGAGCCTGGTACATATTCTATAGGGTGTCTTTTGCTGAACTGATAAGTTATGGAGATGTAAACAAACCAACACAAGTTGTCAAAATGGTGGTGAGGAACACACACACATATATTAGAAAATAGGTGCCAAAGGAATTTATTATTATCTTAGGAACTTCATTAGCTTACAGCTGTTCCCACAAATAGGCTGTGTGGACTCACGGCTGAATACCTGAGTAACACCTTACAATTTCATTAGAGCCTCAAACCATGGTATATATATATATATATATCTTCTTTTATTCTTTTATTTGTTTCAGTCATTTGATTGTGGCCATGCTGGAGGACCACCTTCAATCGAACAAATCAATCCTAGGACTTATTCTTTGTAAGCCTAATACTTATTCTATAGGTCTCTTTTGCCGAAACGCTAAGTTTCAGGCATGTAAACACATGAACATCAGTTGTCAAGCGACGGTGGGATGACAAACACAGACACACACACACATTATATATATATATATATATATATATATATATATACATACATGTGACAGGCTTCTTTCAGTTTCCATCTACCAAATCCTTGGTTACCCAGTTTCCATGGCATATAAGTGAATGAGAGACCAGAATCTTGCTCAAGAACCTCTATGTACCCTGTGGTCCAGGAAGCAAAACCACAATCTTTTAATCATGAGTTCAACGCCCTCACCACAAGGCCATACACCTTCATTTAGTGATTTACCAGCAAAACTAATTTATTCTGTCACCAGCAATTAATTCAAAGATATACATGTCTAGCAGCAAGACATATTTTGCATTGCTTACTACCATTGGCCCTCATCACAGTACGACTTGATGGATAGACTGCAATGTCTGAGATGTCGCTGTCAATAAAAGTATCAGCAACAGTGGCGTCACAGAAGGAAAAACAGTTTGAGAAAAACGAAAGAGCTAGATTAAGAGGAAATTGCTCCACTGGATTTTCTGATGTATCAGAGAGCTGACTTTACAGAGAAGAGGAAGAACGAACGATGTTGTATGAAGAGTCATGATTACAAGACAGACAAGGTTGTCAGGATGTATAATATACAATTATGGTATTGTTTTTTAGCCATGAAACATAATTAAATTAATCTGACATGAATTAATGTGAAATGACAACTGATGGCTTTCATACAATGAAAATACCCTGCAGTACATATGGGACATTATACACACACACACAAACACACACACACACACGTCTATGTGTGTTTATATATATACATACATATATACAAACACACACACACACACGTCTGTGTCTATATACATACATACATACATACAAACACACACACACACACACGTCTGTGTTTATATACATACATACATACATACAACACACACACACACACGTCTGTGTTTATATACATACATACATACAAACACACACACACACACACGTCTGTGTTTATATACATACATACAAACACACACACACACATATATATATATATATATATATATATAGACACAGACACACACATGCACATATACACACATGCACATATACACACATTTATATATATATATATATATACACATACTTGCACACATCCACATATATGCATACTAGGAAACTACTTGCTGAGTGGCAGAAAGGAGATATCACCAACAAGATGAATTACCAAGACCACCACCACCATTTACAACAACAAAGAGAAATGAACAAAAAAAAACCCCAGAAAAGTAATACAGAGAGTGACCATGTCACTGTCTCAAGTGGATCTGGTCCTAATTATTATTTGATAATTATGGCACATCTTCTAGATGTGGAAATAATTTTAACAAATCAAGAAATTTTGTTGTAACATATTTAACATACCTGTATTATTTCCCTTAGCTCCTTTTAAATTATGCAAATTACCTAGGCGATTACTGTTTTCCACTCTGTTTTGTATAAGTCTAAGTCCTTGGACTATTGGAGATAAGATAGGGCAACTGTCATACTGATAATGGCTGTTGAATTAGAAACACATGTCCACAACTGTCCTTTTGTCTCCAGACAATAAACCTGCCCTTTTCCTTGATGGCATGTCAGTATTGTGGAATTCTTGATTCTTAAGATTATCTCCCCTTCTCAATTGAAGCTGTTAATAACTGTATTTGGTAATAATGATACATCCCCCAGAGGTGGAGAAATCTTTAGGAAATCTAGAATATAAGTCGAATGGTACCTGAAATTCTGATAGCTGACCAGTATGTAGACAAATAAATCTAATGACCAGTTGAGAGGCAGGCAGACAGACATAGTGACCAATAGACAAAGACAACTAGAGTGACCAGTAGAAGGAGCTAGTGATAGACTAGTGACCAGTATAAAGAACTTATGACCAATAAACAGATAGACCAGACAGCCAGAATGATCAATAGATAGATCCAATGACCAGCAGACAAAGGACTAGTGACCAGTAGATATATAGACTAATTGACAGACCCAGAGTCCAAAAAGGAGAAATAGGCCAAGTGACCAATAAACAAACAGATCTAATGACCAGTAAACAGACAGATAGACTAACCAGTAGATAGATAGAGCTTAAGGACTAGTACATGGATAGGCCTAGTGACTGCTAGACAGACTAAGGCACCAGCAGACAGCCAGAAAGAGACAGACCTAGTGACCGGAAGACAGACAGACAAATAGTCCTAATGACCAGAAGACAGTCAGAGAGACAGAAGAATGCAATGTGGAGTTGGTCGTTACAAAAAAAAAGAACCCACTTATTTAAGCATCTGAAGTTGGACATTTTTAATGTAATGGAATAATAAATAGCTGGCCTTTCTAGAGGCCATCACTGGAAAAAGAAATGATTGGTGTTTGGTGGAGGACAATGACAACAATAACAGCATCATCATCATCATCATAGGGGAACTCTTAGATTTCAGATGCAACGCAAACTGACAGGAGCAAGGAGGTGGAGGAGGAGGGGTCGAAGGCAGGGCAGAATTGTAATTGTTCAGTTCTAAACAGAAAGAAGCCAGCTTTTTCTATTTTTAAATGAGTTATTGTTCCAGATGATCACATGAGTAAGAACAATATATCATCATCATCACCACCACCACCACCAAGCTCATCATCATTTTTGTTGTTGTCATCATTGTCATTTTCTTTTTTTTACAGCTATTTTTACATTCAGGAATGGAAAAAAACAGACATAAATTAGAAGTGGCCCCACCACTTGTTGCAGTCCTTTATCAGTTGACACACAAAGAAAACTCTCTCCGGCAATCTTTGTTGTTGTGAATGGGGATACTTTATAATGGTGTTTTCTTTGTATATTTTGCTTTGTTTTTTTTTAACCATTTACCCTGTCCACACCTTTGGACCACTTCTCTCATGTTCACCTTTGTATAACTTGAGGATATACCTTCACCCCCTCTTCACCATCTTCTCTCTTTTTCCAACAGGTGAAACCATGTATTTAGGCTAAAAAACACTTCTGTCCTATCATCACCTACCATACATCCTCCTCCCTCATCACCAAGCATAAAGCCACCTTCCTTACTACTACTACTACTACTACTACTACCACCACTACTACTCACATACAACCTCAGTTGAGGAGGGGGTCTTGTCTTGTAAGTTACTTGGTGATGTCACTAATGCTGGTGCTACATAAAAAACCCACCTAATACACTCAGTGAAGTGGTTGGTATTAGGAAGGGCATCCAGCTGTAGAAACCATCCCAAAGCTGACACTGGGTTTTGGCACAGTCTTCTGGTTCATCAGCTTCTATCAAACTGTCCAACCCATGCCAGCAGGGAAAAGACAAATGATGATGGTGACGATAATGTCCTTCTTACCATCTACCGTTTTTACAACATGGGCTAGGTGGATTTTAATGCGTCACCATCATGAAAGAGTTTGTCTGTAAGTATTGAAAAGTTCCCTGTACACCACACCAGTTTTTGCTGAAAGTTCCTACTCTTCAAGAGAAGTTGGGTCTTCACTACAGCATGTGGATTCCATGTATCCTCTGTTCTTTCTTCCTGTTTGATGTGGTTTGCTTTTTTACAGATGGATGTCCTTCCTATCACCAACTGTTTTACAGCTTTAACTAAGTCTATTTTAACATGCTACTTGCATCAGAGAAGTTGACAGCAGTGTGTGTGTGTGTGTCCCTGCCTTGTTTATATTTGTGTTCACTTCTTTGAAAGTCACAAATTATGAGCAGTGATGATGTTACTTCTATCAACAAATTTCCCACTGGCTTCACACCTTTGACGCCATGCAGTATAAGAGAGCCTTCACTTAATAAACAGGCATGGGTTAGTGACAGAGAAGACATTCAACTGTAAAACAATACCCCAGTAACATATTGCTGGAATCCATACTAGAACAGAAAAACACAAATGTAAAATCAATTGAATGAAAAAATGACAAAAGATTTGAAAGAATGTTGTTGGGTAAAATAATGAAATAGTTTTTAGAGCAGGGAATCCTGAATCTGTTTGTATCATAATAATTCTAATTTAGGCACAATGACAGCAGTTTTGTGTAGAGTGTGGGCTTAGGCAATTAAACGAACCCTTTAGCATTTAGATTACTGTCAAATGTCATTGTATTGTTTTACATCACTGATCACAATACACTTCATACAATTTTAGCTTTCAAATGATGTCACCCTGTTGGCAAGGTGACAGGCTGACATTCTCCTTGATTGGAAGACTTGAACTCAAAACATAAAGACAGACGAAATGCTCAGCATGCTTACAATTCTGTTGGCTCGCCACCTTTAATAATAATAATAATGGTTTCAAATTTTGCCACAAGGGCAGAAATTTTGGGAGGATAGATGAGTCAGAAACATTGACCCAGTGTTTCACTGGTACACAATTTATCGACCCTGAAAGGGTGGAATTTGAACTCAGAATGGAGTGATGGGTGAAATACTGCTAAGCATTTCATCCAGCATGCTAACAATTCTACCAGTTTGCCTCCTTAATAACAATCTATTATAATAATACTCTTGTGTATTTCTCCGTCACAACTGGGGTTGATTCATTTGATTAACTCTTCAAGTGGTGCTTGATAAAGATAAAGAAAAATAAAAGAATATTCTACAAAAGAATAGGCGCAGGAGTGACTGTGTGGTAAGTAGCTTGCTTACCAACCACATGGTTCTGGGTTCAGTCTCACTGCGTGGCACCTTGGGCAAGTGTCTTCTACTATAGCCTCGGGCTGACCAAAGCCTTGTCAGTGGATTTGGTAGACAGAAACTGAAAGAAGCCTGTCATATATATGTATATATATATGTGTGTATGTGTGTGTGTATGTTTGTGTGTCTGTGTTTGTCCCCTCAGCATTGCTTGACAACCGATCATGGTGTGCTTACGTCCGTGTAACTTAGCAGTTCGGCAAAAGAGAACCGATAGAATAAGTACTAGGCTTACAAAGAATAAGTCCTGGGGTCGATTTGCTCGACTAAAGGCAGTGCTCCAGCATGGCCGCAGTCAAATGACTGAAACAAGTAAAAGAGTAAAAAAGAGCATCTGCAATACCATAATTCTAAATTCAAAAAGAAAAATCTTCTATCACAGTGTTCCTCTAAATGACAAATACCATACCATGTTTTAAATCCTGCACCTAATGATGGCATGTGCCATTCAATATATTTTTTTTTTAAATAATTTTTTTGACATAAAATTAGTGTTCAACATTTGCAGACACTGCTGCACTCATTAGATGTGACCTACTGCAGAAAATGACAACATTTTGACTCCCATCCAAATCAGGAGAAACCATTCCTGCTGCTACAACCATCTACGATTGGCTTGCAGTCAAATTATTTCCACTTTATGGTTACCAAACTTTGTAAATATAGTTCTCTACAATTTTTTCTTTTTCCTCTCTTAATTATTCTTCTATTTATATTTCTTCAAAAGAATCAATAAAAATGTAATGCACAATATTATAAATTCTACCGAAGTCAAATATTCATTGATGTTTTAGATTTTCGTGGCAAGTAGCGTTAGGTAAGAGGCAAGCCAGGTTCGTGCAAAGAGGGACAGCTAATTGCTGCCACCTATTCACTGATGGCAATTCAGCACCAACCCGCTTCATCGTCAGACCAACCCATCACACCCTCAACTCCAAAATATTGAAATTCTTACAGATTAAATAAAATTAAACGGAATCAAAAACCGCATTTATTTGAAATAATAGAATAAAAAAATAAAGGCTAAAAAAATAATATTTTGAGAACAAAAACAGAAAAATTACAGCAGTGCCGAGAACACGTGTTAGTCATTCAAAATCACACAAAGACTTACCTTTGCTTAAATATTTCTTATTTGTTATACAGTGTCAAAACATTCATTGCTCAAACTTAACAAGTGAAATTAACAGCCTTTGTGTATTTTTTTTATGGCTAACATGTGTCTTCAATGCTGCAATTGTTTAAATTTCGATATACAGTCTCAGATAAAATTGCTTGCCTGGCAAGTACACCTCCAAAATGGAAAAAGTAAACGCTTATTCTAAGCTATGGAAAATGCCATGAGCATTGCAATCCGCACCTACTTCCTTTATTTCGCACACACCCCCAAGTGATATTTAATGCATCCACCACAATCCCCATCATTAATCATTTGTCACACTCTTTTCAGTCTACAACACTTACCTACTCACTCACCCACTCTCTCTCTCTCTCTCTCTCATATTCACCTTGTATCTTGAGAATATGCCCGCACCATCTCTTGTTCTCCAGCCAGAGAAGCCATCCATGTATTCACTTCTTCAGCAAGACACTTGTTCATGTCTCTTATACTTTCCCCACCTTCAATACTATACCCCACTCAGATGAGAGGGTCTTGCCTTGAAGATACTCAGTGACTTCATTAGTGCTGGTGCCACACAAAAAAAAAAGGCACCCAGCACACTCCAAAGGGCATCCAGCCGTAGAAACAATACCAAAGCAGACACTGGATCTTGGTGCAATCCTCTGACTCTTTGCTTCCTGGTGAACCATCTGCCCTACATGCCAGCATGGAAAAGGGATGTTAGATGATGATAATGATCCAATATAAGTTCTTTGAGCCAAATTTCAGACTATTCTGAGAATTTGTACATCAATGTTTATGGGTATTTTTTCATGCTGACTGATGGGGTACTGCTTCTGATGAGCAACCCTAAATAAGGACATACTTGAAAAATTTAAACAGTCAAAACCTAAAGCAATCATGAGTCAATAATATGAACTGAAGTCGCTTCTGTTGAAGGTTAACAGGAACTAAAGTTAGCAGTTTTTAAGTTGGCAGTTATTTGGTTTGGTAATTAGTTGGTTCGGCACTAGACTGAGGGTTGGTTAGTGATGACTAGATCTGTGATGACTGAATTGGCAGTGAACCAATAATAATTCTTTTCAGCTACAAAAGCTTTTTATTTTATTATTTTGAAAAAAAAATGTGTTGAGAAGTTTAAATATTTTTGAACAGTATTCATAAACGATGGGAATGCCACTCATTTCCAATATTCTGCGAAAAACATGTCTGGCAATAGAGAAATGTTACCTTGCTTGCAAACAGGTAAGGGTTTGTGACAGAAAAGGGATGAAAATGTAGAAAATCTGGCTCAATAAACTCTGTCCTATCCATGCAAGCATGGAAAGTGGACGTTAAAATGATAAAGAAGGTTTTTATATTTGAATTTATTTTATCGTCAGAGTAAATATAATTTTCATTACTTAGAACATCATTATACAACATGATTTCAAAATAGTTCAGTGTGTAAAACAAACCATATCTAATGTTTATAACATATTTACATTCATTCTATAACAAGATTAAAATATTGTTTAAACATATGAATAACCAATGTAGTAGATATATAAACAAGGCAAATTTAACCATTTCCTCATAGATTGAACAAAATGATGAACAACCCTAATTTTCAGACCTTATTGAACTCTCATCAGAGGTGTTCATAATATATTTACATTCATTCTATAACAAGATTAAAATATCGTTTAAACATATGAATAACCAATGTAGTAGATATATAAACAAGGCAAATTTAACCGTTTCCTCATAGATCAAACAAAATGATGAACAACCCTAATTTTCAGACCTTATTGGACTCTCATCAGAGGTTTTTACATCATTTTGAGCAATCCCAGAGAAATATAAAACCAATCTGTTTATATACTCAACAAATCCCAAAGCTACAGACAACTGGAGCTACTAACTCGCATGTCATTTGAATTATAAAATTATTTGGCATACATTATACAAGAAACCCATGTATAAAACCATGCTGATGTTATAACTTATGTTTGTATCTATAGGGTTAAACATTTTTTAAACATATGAATATGATTTTAATGGCAAAATTATTTGGCATACAGTATACAAGAGTTCACTGTGTAAAACAACAAACTAATATTTATAACGTATGTTTTTCTCTACAAAGTTACATATTTTTTTAAGCATATAAATATAATTCTAATTAGAAAATTATTTGGCACACCAATACAAGTGTTTAATGTGTAAAAACACATTAATGTCTAAAAGATAAGAATTTTCCTTCAAGTTAAATATCTTTTAAACATATAAATGCAGTATAATTTTAAATTATAAAAATATTGCGAACATTATATGCTGTAATTACCACAGAGTTCAGTCTATAAAAACATATCTGTTCATAACAAATGGCTTTTTTTTTTTCAACAACAAAAATATCACTAAAACATAAAAAATCTTAATGCAATTAAAAGGTTTAACAGACTTTCATTTTATATGTAATTTTTTTCTAATTTTCTTAATATTTTTTTCTAATTTATATAATCATTTTTAATAATTTCTTTTTTTCATTCCATCTGCAGTTTCTTGTCAATCATACTCACCTTGAGCTGAGCTGGTTTCAGTTATAATACCTATCTCCTAGGTGGCCTTTACATACATATATATATATATATATATATATCTCGTCATGTTTTAACGTCCGTTTTCCATGCTGGCATGGGTTGGTCAGTTTGACCACAGTTCACAAGCCGGAGAGCTGTACCAGGTTCCAGTCTGATTTGGTTTGGTTTCTACAGCTGGACGCCTTTCCTAGTACCAACTGCTTTACAGTGTGTGCTGGGTGCTTTAACATAGCACCACAAGAGCACTTTTTATATGGTACGAGCACTCGACTCATGCAAACCAATCCTCTTCACCAGTGGGGAGATGGCCTTAACACTTCTGTACAGCAAAGCATTAAGTATCTCAGTCAAAATAAAAACACAAATAAGCCATACCTAGAACGAGCCCTGAGTCAGATCTGCAGTTTAAATTGGATTTGATACTTACATAGCTACAGTATCCTACCAACACATGATACCTTCAAGGCTATTTTACACTATGTTATTGCACCTAGCCATTTCTTGCGTTCTACATGTTGATGTGCCTAGAATCCTATAACTGATCAGTATATATATATATATATATTTTATGCGCCCTTTACAAGCCTAGCCAGGTTCATGGGCCCAGTTTCTGTAGCATATGTGTTCCCCCCAGCTGGACGGGACGCCAGTCCATTGCAGCATTACTCAAGAAACAGGAAGAAAGATTGAGAGAAAGTTGGGGCAAAAGAGTACAACAGGGGTCGCCACCACCCCTGTCAGAACCTCATAGAACTTTTAGGTGTTTTAGGTGTTTTCGCTCAATAAGCACACACAACGCCTGGTCTGGGAATCGAAACCGTGATTCTCCGACCTTGAGTCTGCATGTGTGAGTGATGTATGTATGAGGGTGTGAGTCAATGAGCATACATATATATATATATTTCACAGTATGAACCAGACTATTAGATGTTGTTATACACCACTAGTCACAATGCACTTCCTCACAGAGTTGTAACTTTCAAATGATGTCACCTTGCTGGTTAGGCAGGCAGGGCCAACATTCCCCTTGAACAGAACGCTAGTCCATCACAGGGTCACCCATTTACAGATGAGTGAATTGGAGCAGCGTGAAATGAAGTGTTTTGCTCAAGAATACAATGTATTACCAGCCTGGGAATTGAAACATAATCTTGTGATCATGCGTGCAACATCCAAACCACTAGGCCACACATTTTCAAACACACACATACACACACACAGACCAAAATATGATAAATACAACTTGTGGCTTATATCATCTGTTCACTATGCCTGTTTTGCCATTGTGGCAACTATTTACATCTTCTGTTATGTGTATCCATAGTGAAGTTGGATGCACATTCACAATAGTTCTTCAGGGTAACACTTTATTACATTATATTATCTGTTCACACACACACACATACCACAGGCTTCCACACAGTTTCTGTCACAAGGAAACAATGATCAAATAGAAGCCGTGGTACAAGACACTTGCCTAAGATGTTACACACAGGACCATGTGGCAGTGAAACAACCTTGTAAAACCACATTGGTTCGACAACCTCTTAGAACCAATGTATTCCAGTTGTATTCACCGTTTAATAGCTTTTGTTGCACCATACAGCTTTACCATCAGCTAAAATAGAATCATTCTAAGAACTCAACCTAATTATTTTTTTCTCCAAATCCTATTTACTACTTTATCAAGTCACCATCACATTTTCTTCTTTTTAATCACATCCATTTCCAAATCTAGTCTGCTACGGCTCGTCACAGCAGCAAACCAGAATTTCTAGTAATTGGTAAGCCTCGGGGAATTCAACTGGAATGGTTTCCAATTGATTTTTGTCTAAGCAAAGCATGAATTTTGTAAACCTTTCCAGAAAGACGAAGACAGGAACTTTTCTATCTTCCCTAGAGGCATTTGTGATTTAAACAGAGAGAAAAAAATCCACAATTAGGAATCAAAACTGGATAATGGATTAGCTGAGCTTTAATCTCAGTTTCCATTGTACAACATCCATTTAAATTCAGTGTGATGCTTAGATAAACTAAACAATAGAACTACTGCTTCATATAACCCTTTAGCAGAAAATGGCTCTTGTATTGTAACATTTTGGGGGTTTATATATGTTAATGTACTAACAAGAGTGATGTGTCTTGTCTAGGTTTAGTTATAACGTCAATGGTTAGATATATTGTACTAAAATATAGTGTGTCTTGTCTAAAATTAACTCTTTAGTTACTATGGCAATTATGGTGTCAGATACATTGATCATCATCATCATCATCGTTTAATGTCCGTTTTCCATGCTAGCATGGGTTGGACGGTTCGACCGGGGTCTGGGAAGCCAGGGGTTGCACCAGGCTCCAGTCTGATCTAGCAGTGTTTCTACAGCTGGATGCCCTTCCTAACGCCAACCACTCCGCGAGTGTAGTGGGTGCTTTTTATGTGCCACCGGCACAGGTGCCAGGGGAGTCTGGCAGTGGCCACGATCGGTGGGTGCTTTTAACGTGCCACTGGCATGGAAGCCAGTCAAGGTGGCGCTGGCATCGGCCACGTTCGGATGGTGCTTTTTATGTGCCACCGGCACAGAAGCCAGTCGAGGCGGCGCTGGCATCGGCCACGTTCGGATGGTGCTTTTTATGTGCCACCGGTATGTGGCACAGGTATCACAACTACTTGATGTATTTATATAAAATAGAGTGGTGTGTCTTGTCTCAGGTTTAGTTCTAGCATCAATGGTTAGATATGTTGTATTAATATAGAGTGGCGTGTCTTGTCTAAACTTAACCCTTTACTTTCTGTAACATTTACAATATCGGATATGTTGAGGTATTTATAAATATTAGAGTTGTGTGTCTTGATTAAGGTTTAGTTATCATATCAGTAATGGTATTAGATATGTTCATGTATTCATAGATAGTAAAGTAATGTGTCTTGTCTAAGGTTTAAACCTTTAGTTATAACAGTAAATGATATAAGGTATGTTGATGTATTTATAAAAAGAGAGTGGTGTGTCTTGTCTAAGGATTAGTTATCAAAATAGAAATGGTATAAAATACGTTGATGTATTTATAGAGAGCCGAATGATGCATGTTGTCTAAGGTTTCACTCTTTAACATTCATGTTGTTGTCTTCATATTAAAGAGAGAAAAAAATCACAACTATGTCTAATCAGGTGATTGCAAGACTGTTTTTTTTTTTACTTTTTATTCTGCGTTTTTTTCTCTCCGTTACCAAAACCAAGTCAAAAAGTAGAGTAAACTTATTTGAACAAATAGTGTTGTCTTAAAAAATAGTGATCACATTCATCCAGTTTCCACAGCAAAGAGGAGGTCTAAGATCCCCTACTTTCCTCCCCACCTCACCTCATCAGAAGCTAATATACCAGTCCGTTGTGTAGAAGTTTGGTTCATGTTGCACACACAGTATATTGGTGCTGGTGCCGAGATAATATGGTTAACATTATGGTAATGCTGGTTCCTCATTAGTCAGCTCTGAATAGCGTCACAACATGTTGTTTTTAACTTACTACAGTATTTCTATACAACATAGAAATTGTTGCCATTCTGCCGATCATTTGTTGTTACTGATCCAAACCATAAAAACAATAATAATAATATCAATAATAATAATAATAAATAAAGCAGTACAGCAATATCTTGCATAGAATATTATGAGTATAACTATCTTTTTACCAGTCAAATACTGAGGTCACTGTAATCAACTTACCACCTCACCTAAAAATTAGAATTTTTATTATTATTATTATTAAAGAAAGGATTATTATTATTATTATTATTATATTATTATTATTATTATTATTATTATTATTACTAAGGCGGCAAGTTGGCATGCTGGGCAAAATGTTCAGTAGCGCTTCGTCCTTCTTTATGTTCTGGGCTCAAATTCCGCCAAGGTCGACTTTGCCTTTCATCCCTTCAGGGTCAATAAATTAAGTACCAGAGAAACACTGGGGTCAATGTAATCACCTAGTCTCCTATCCCAAAATTTCAGGCCTTGTACCTAAAGCAGAAAGGATTATTATTGTTGTTGTTGTTGTTGTTCTGAGTTCAAATGCTGCAAAGCCATCTTTGCCTTTCATCCTTTCAGAGTTGACAAAGAAGTACCAGTCAGGGACTGGGGTCGATGTAATTGAAATACTCCCACCCCTCAAAATTGCTCAGCTTGTGCCAAATTTAGAAAGAATCATTAGCATGTTGAGCTATTCTTCAGGCTTTAAGTTCCAAGATCAAATCCTGCCAGGAGCAAGTTTATTTTTCAATATTTTTGGTGTTGATAAAATCCCAGGGGTAGTCAAGTACTGGGATCAACGTAATAGAATCGTCCAACCCCTCAACACTGTTGGCCATGTGTTAAAAATTAACAAGAATTATAATCCTACAACTACTACAACTATTACTACTATTATTACTATTATTATTATTATTATTATTATTATCTTCTCAAGTGTAACTAGATTTTGATATTGTCGTGTGCATATGAGTCTGTGTGTCTGTGTGTCTGTGTAAAGATAGTTATCTTGTTATCCAAATAGATCTAGCAGATGCCATGTTTGGCAACAGTTGCAAACATAACATTAGATCCAACATTTATTCTTATTAATAGATTTCAGAATCCTATATTTAGTGTTCCTGCAAATATCATTCAGCATATTTTTAATGAGCAAAACGAAGTTGTCTGCCATGGCCGAAGACCACCTCCTCATTATCGTCTGTCAATTACATTCACTTGTACTGAGAATGATGACAGATATGCCACAGGCATGGCTGTGTGGCTAAGAAGACTGCTTTGTAACCACATGGTTTTAGGGTTCAGTCCCACTGCATGTTACCCTGACCAAGTGGGCAAGTGTCTTCTACTATAGCCCCCGACTGACCAATGCCTTGTGAATGAATTTGGTAGACAAAAACTGTGTAGAGGTGTGTGTGTGTGTGTGTGTGTGTGTGTGTGTGTATGTATGTGTACCATCATCATCATTTAACATCCATATTTCATACTGGATGGGCTGGACTCTGATAAGAGTTGGGCAAAAATGTATACTTGTGTGCGTGTGTGTGTGTGTGTGGTGTGTGTGTGTGTGTGTGTGTATGTGTGTGTGTGTGTGTGTGTCTTTGTGCTTGTGTTTGTTTCCCTCCCCAACCAAACACCTGCTGTTGGTTTGTTTACAACCCCATAACTTAGCAGTTTGGCAAAAGTAACCAATTGAATAAGTACTAGACTTTCAAATAAAATAGGCTTGATCTGTTCAAATAAACCCTTCAAGGCCTTTAGGTTCAAATAAACCCTTCAGCATGGCTGCAGTCCAATGACTGAAACAAGTCAATGATGAAAGATAATGATATCAGTTACATCCTAAGCGTCCTGGGTTCAATCATCAGCCAAGGCACCACTGTCCTTCATCAGGGTCTTGACCATGGTTTCAGAAAGATACTCAGAGTTTACCATTAATCCCTAAGTTAGTTTTTGCCAGATGATGAGTTGGCTGGTTGCTGGCAACTCTGGTTGTCTAAGACAGTGGCCAACACACTGCAGCCGTCTCCCAGCTATTTTGTTTATTGTTGAATAAAATCATAATTAACTGATCCTCCTGAATTTTTTTTTTTACTCAAAGTCAGAAACATCCCATCGTGTGTGTGTGTCTGTGCGTGCATATGTACATGAGGGGGTATTGAAAAGCTCCTGGCTTTAAGGGCATTGTGAAAGCCTGGTAGGAGGCCCAAACGTCTGAGTTCTTTTACAGGGCTTACCAAAACCTATTTCTTTACTACCCACAAGGGGCTAAACACAGAGAGGACAAACAAGGACAGACAAACAGATTAAGTCGATTATATCAACCCCAGTGCGTAACTGGTGCTTATTTAATCGACCCCGAAAGGATGAAAGGCAAAGTCAACCTCGGTGGAATTTGAACTCAGAACATAGAAGCAGATGAAATACCGCTAGGCATTTCGCCCGGTGTGCTAACGTTTCTGCCACCAAAACCAAAGGACCATTGCAATAAGTGTGTGAATCATAATCAACTGATTCTCCTGTATTTTCTTTTACCCAAAGCCAGGAACTTTCCAGCATCTCCTCATATATGTGGTGCATTCGAGAAGTTTTGAGACTTTTAGGAGCAGCAGTTATAACCGTCCTAGATTGTTGTAATTTTTGCATATCATTAATACACGTCTGTCTAATAAGCTGACCTACCAATTTTTGTTATTCCAGACTTGAACACACCCTATTAAACACTGCTTGTTCCAGCCGACTGGTTTGCAGAATGCAGTCAGCACATTTGAAAGCACACTGTGTAATAAAGTTTTGAGGTAAACTAGGCAAAGACACTCTAGAAACTAATAAACTGTTCCAGATAGCTTATGGATCAACTTTTTTGCTGGCCACAGGAGATTTAAGGATGGTAGAGAAGAGGTGTGGAGGCACATGGTCTAGTGGTTAGAGAAGCTAACCCTAACCCTAACCACTGATGATATAGAGTAGTGTGTCTTGCCTAAGGTCTAACTATGGTTACATAACACTAATGTTAGATATATGATGTACCTTTATAGAGTCATAGGATCTAAAGAAGGGGCTCTGGAAGGGAAATCAAGGAGGGGTTAGTGCCCGCCCTAATAGCTAATTAGAATAATTGCTTTGCACTTGCCAAAAGTACTTCGAGAATTAAAAAAAAAAAAAATAAATAAATAAATAAATAAAAGGTTCTTCATTTGAGTGGAAATTAGAATAGACTCATTAATTTTTTTTTTAAACTTTTAAAGCAAGTAATAAAATGAAATTAAATCTTCAATTAAGATTATCAGACTTGGAATAATCCAGTAGTGAGATAAATATTACATATGGAACACAACAGACTGCTATGGAATGGTTTAAAGTGCATCTTGATAACAACATCATTATCACCGTTATGCATAAGAGGTAGCAAGTAGTACTTGTAAATAGTAGCAGTAGTAGTAGTAGTTGTAGTAGTAGTGGTGGTGGTGGTGATGGAAGCAGCGGCGGCAGCAGAGGCAGCAAGTACATGCATATATGCACTTATAGCAAAGCATGAATACATGCCTAAATAGCAGGCTCATGCTTGTTATCTATAAAACCTCTCTCTCTCTCATGTGGCGCAATCAGTTAGCACGTTCGGCTGTTAACCAAAAGTTCGGTGGTTCGAGCCCACCCTGGAACATGGACTATTTTCTTTTTTTTTTTTGCCAGTGCCACCTGAGAGGCTCACATGCCGGTGGCATGTAAAAAGCACCATTCAAGTATGGTCGATGCCAGTACTGCCTGACTGAGTGGCATGCAAAAGGACCCCACTACACTTTGCAGAGTGGTTGAGGTTAGGAAGGACATCTAGCTGTAGAAATCTTGCCAGATCAGATTGGAGCCTGGTACAGCCTTCTGCCTTACCAGTCCTCAGTCAAACAGTCCAACCCATGCCAGCTAGGAAAGTGAAGGTTAAATGACAAGGATATATATATATATATATTCTTTTATTCTTTTACTTGTTTCAGTCATTTGATTTTGGCCATGCTGGAGCACCACCTTTAATTGAACAACTTGACCCCAGGACTTATTCTTTGTAAGCCTAGTACTTATTCTGTCAGTCACTTTTGCCGAACCATTAAGTTATGGGGACATAAACACAGACACACAAATATATATATATATATATATATATTCAATGGGCTTCTTTCAGTTTTCGTCTACCAAATCCACTCACAAGGCTTTGGTCAGCCTGAGGCTAAGGTAGAAGACACCTACCCGAGGTACCACACAGTGGGACTGAACCTGGAACCATGTGGTTGGCAAGCTTCTTACCACAGAGCCACATATCATCATCAGCTTCTGTCAAACTCTCCAACCCATGCTAGCATGGAAGATGCACATTAAATGATGATGATGATGATACATATATGTATGTGTATATATGTATATATATATATATATATATATATTATATATATATATATATAGATAGATAGATAGATAGATAGATACATACATACACACACATATGTACGTAAATGTATGTGTATATGTGTGTGCATTTTATATATGATGATGATATACACATATAGTTATTCTTTCACTGGTTTCAATCACAAGAATATAACCATAATGGGCAGCACTTTCAAGGGATTTTAGTTAATCAAATTGGTTCTGGTATTTATTTCAATCTGATTTATTAAAACACTGGTTTTAATCACACACAAATTACAAGGAATCAGGAAGCGTGCTACTCTGCAGTTCCTATAGTGTTAAAGAGAGGAGAGACAAATATCTGCCTTCCTCTTCAATAGAACTCCGGTCTATTGCATGTAAGTTTACCAAATGGAAAAACTGAACTCAGCAATGCCTACCATCAACCATTCTGCCATTACTGTTGACTCTTAAAACAATGATTTCTACAGCCTTGTGGTAACTGGGTGTACTTGTTCTTGAGAAAGAAGTTAAAAATCCCAGCTTCAAACGCAGCAATTAAAAATGTACGTACACACACACACACACACACACACACACACACACACACATATATATATACATGATGAGATCAACCAGAGTATCAGATGTTGTTATACATCACTGGTCACAATGCATTTTGCCTCGTTTTAGCTTTCAAATGATGCCACCCCGCTGGCTAGGCGAACAAGCCAACACACACACACACACACACACACACATATACAAACACATATACATACATGTATAAATATGCATTAGCATACAAACACACACACACACATATACAAACACATATACATACATGTATAAATATGCATTAGCATACAAACACATACACACAATATATACATAATATATATGATTACACTAGTAACAGATTATATAGGATTGAAATGAAATCTGATCAGTAATTGCAGTACAAAGGTCAGCTGAGTACATTACAAAAGTCAGCAGAGTGCAGAAGAATGTTCAGGCCATGAGGTACAGATGCCAGTGCAGCACAGATACCAGTATAGTGCAGCAGAAGTATCTATGGTGTTCTACAGATGTCAGTATAGACACCAGAATAGTGCAATAGAAACGTCAGACAGTGCAGTGCAAAGATCAGACAGTGCAATACAGAGGTCGGACGGTGAGGTGCAATTCCCAGTGTAGTGCTACATGAAAGTCAGACAGTGCAGCGAGGATATCAACATAGTTGTATAGGAAAAGATTCCAAGACAATGCAGAACAAAGGTCACACAATGTTGTGTGGAGGTCAGACAGCAACGTACAGCTGCCAGAGTAGTACAACACGAAAGTTAGACAGTGCAGTCAAGATGCCTACATTGCTGCATAGATGTCATTAAAGATTCCAGTATAATGCAGTACAAAGTTCATACAATGTAGTACGAAGGTCAGACAGCGTAATATACATGTCAGACAGTGTAATACAGACGTCAGACAGTGTAATACAGACGTCAGACAGTGTAATACAGACGTCAGACAGTGTAATACAGACGTCAGACAGTGTAATACAGATGACAGACAGTGTAACACAGATGTCAGACAGTGTAATACAGATGTCAGACAGTGTAATACAGATGTCAGACAGTGTAACACAGATGTCAGACAGTGTAATACAGATGTCAGACAGTGTAATACAGATGCTAGACAGTGTAATACAGATGTCAGACAGAGTAATACAGATGTCAGTACAAAGGACAGTGAAGTACAGAGTTCTACAATGCTGTACAGATGCTAGTACAGTACTGATACCAATTTAACAGTATAATGTAGTACAAAGGCTAGGCAGAGCAGTACAAATATCAGAACAGTGCAAAATAGCTGTGTGTACAGTGTAGCAAAGACCCAAGTATATGCAGTACAGATATTATTACAGTACATTACCAACATCAGTACAGTGTAGTAAGGATATTAATACTGCTGTGTAATATTGGTTTCATATTTCAGCACAAGGCCAGCAAGATTGTAGGGAGGGGATAAGTCAATGACATTGACCCCAGTGCCCAACTGACATTTATTTTATCGACCCCGAAATGACGAAAAGTAAATTTGACCTCGGTGGAATTTGAACTCACAAAGATGGACAAAATGCTGCTAAGCATTTTGCTTGGCATGCTAGCAATTCTGCCAAGCTCACCGCCTTACCATTATTATAAATACTGTTTACAAAATTTTGGCACAAGGCCAGCAAGATTGGCGGGGTGTAAATCAATAATATCAGCCCCAGTGCCCAAGTAATATTTATTTTACCAACCCCACAAAAGGACGAAAGGCAAAGTCAACCTCAGCGGAATTTGAACTCAGAACATAAAGACACACAAAATACCATGAAGCATTTTGCCCGGTGCAATAATGATTTTACCAGTTTGCCACCTTACTGCTATATAATATTATTATCTTGATGGGGTGAAAACCTTAAAAGGTCCACAGTGAGATTTTATAACTCAGAACATAAATCTTTTTCTTTGATGATAATGATTGCTTAACAGGCATTAAAAACCTTACAAATCCAGTGGAGAGGAAATGGTGATGGTTTACATTTGAAATCAGAACATGATCCCCTTTGATGCTCAAGGGACTGTTACATAACTAATTCTGCTTTCTGTATGTCGGATGATGATGATCATCATCATCCCCATCAAAACTCCATTATAGGCATAAGGGCTGAAATATTTTAACATCAACCCCACTGCTCAACTGGTGCTTATTTCATCGACTCCAAAAAGATGAAAGGAAAATGTTGATTTCAACAGAGTTTGAACTTGGAATGTAAAGATGAAGTGTTTTGTCTGACATGCTTTCAATTCTGCCAGATCGCTACATCAATAATAATAATAATAATGAGAAGAAGAAGGAAGAAGAAGAAGAAGAAGAAGAAGAAGAAGAAGAAAGAAGAAGAAGAAGAAGAAGAAGAAATACAAAGACCTGGAAATAGAGGTAACTTGAATGTGGAATCTAAAAACAGAAACAATTACTATCATAGATTCCACATTCGAGTTACCTCTATTCCCAGGTCTTTGTATTTTGAAAGTTTCTCTACTATTATTGAGGTTATAATAAGTATATATATATATATATATATATATATAGTGGCTGTGTGGTAAGTAGCTTGCATACCAACCACATGGTTCTGGGTTCAGTCCCACTGCGCGGCATCTTGGGCAAGTGTCTTCTACTATTGCCTTGGCTGACCAAAGCCTTGTGAGTGGATTTGGTAGACGGAAACTGAAAGAAGCCCGTCGTATATATGTATATATATATATGTATGTGTGTGTATATGTTTGTGTGTCTGTGTTTGTCCCCCTAGCATTGCTTGACAACTGATGCTGGTGTGTTTACGTCCCCGTCACTTAGCGGTTCGGCAAAAGAGACCGATAGAATAAGTACTGGGCTTTAGTGCTCGACTAAAGGTGGTGCTCCAGCATGGCCGCAGTCAAATGACTGAAACAAGTAAAAGAGTAAAAGAGTAAAAAGAGTATATATATATATGCTTTCGGAGCGAATTGCTTTATTATACGGTGCCGTATTTTACAATCTTGTAAATAATAATAATGGTATTTTTATATACGCTTAAATGTTTTAATAAGTAAGATACAATGATAATTAGATGAAGAAGAATTACAAAAAATGGAGGGGAAGTAGGAGGAGAAGGATGTAGTGGTGGAGAGACAGAGGAAGAAGGAGGAGGAGAAGAAGCACAAGAAATGGGAGGAGGAAGAGAAAGCAGAAGAAGAGTCGAAGGCAGCGAACACAGGTAGTGTCTATTTCATTTCCGGCGTGGGCCATGGGAGGATTTCAGCTCAGGCCAAGAAGCACTTGTTAAACAGTGCCCCACCAAATTCTACACCTGATAATTACATCTAACTGAAGGTATCAATTAAAAAGCCAGGTGCACTAAGATGGGTAGAGTTGGGAGTCTTTGCACGGTGACTCAGTGCAGTGCACCAACAGCAACGGTGGTGTTGCGATACAAAACACTGACCGACGGAGTAATTAGAGTACTGGTCAACTTTGGTGGGATGGGAGGGGCAAATTCAGCAGAAGAGAAATACATATATTATATTATATATATGTATGTATGTAGATATATATATCATCATTTAGCGTTCATTGTCCATGCTGGCATATACAAACTCACACATACATAGATGCATGCATACACACATACACACACACACATATATAAACATCATACACAGACATCACAGACATTAATATACACTTGGGCTGTGACTGCAGAAGACATGCGTAGACTTGAAAGAAATGAAGCTAGCATGATCCGCTGGATGTGTAGTGTCAGTGTGCACGCAAGACAGAGTGTAAGCATCCTGAGAGAAATGCTGGATATAAGAAGCATCAGATGTGGTGTGCAAGAGCGACGCTTGCGATGGTATGGTCATGTGCTGCGGATGGATGAGAGAGATGGTGTGCCACTCCCAAACAGTTGAAGGTATCAGGGGGAGAGGTAGACCCAGGAAGACATGGATGAGGTGGTCAAGCATGACCTCAGAGCATTGAGCCTCACTGAGGCAATGGCGAAGGACCGAGATCTCTGGAGATATGCTGTGACTACAAAGACCCGGGCTGCTTTCTGCAGCAATTCCACATACCCCCTACCCATTCTAAGTACCCCGGATCCCCAAAGTACCCTGGATCCCCAAAGTACCCGATCCCCAAAGTACCCCGGACCTCGTTGCCCCCGTGCCGCTGACACGTTAAAATGCTCGAACCGATCGTGACCGATGCCGGACCCTCCGGCCCTGTGCAGGTGGAACGTAAAAAGCACCCAATCCACTCACGGAGTGGTTGGCGTTAGGAAGGGCATCCAGCCGTAGAAACTCTGCCAGATTCAGACTGGAGCCTGGAGCGGCCCTGGCTTCCCAGACCCGGTCGAACCGTCCAACCCGTGCTAGCGCGGAAAGCGGACGTTAAACGATGATGATGATGATATTATACTCATGCATATATATATATATATATATATATATATATATGTATATATATATATATACATATATGTGTGTGTGTGTGTGTGTTATATTCATGTGTGTGAGTGCATGTATTTACATGTGTCCATGCATGTATAGATGTATATACATGCATGTAATGTATACACACACACACAGAGTAAATGATTGTTCAAAGAATTAGTAATAATTGATTTGAAAGTCTGCCAAATTAAACATTTCTGTACACATTCAACTTTTACAAGGGAGTGGGTATAACTAATGGAACATCAATCCCAGTTTATTGCTGGTACATATACCATCAACCCCAGTGTAATATAATCATATATGTCTAATAATCTTCAACTCACAGTAGTAGTAGTAGTTAAGGTGGTGAGCTGGCAGAATCATTAGCATGCAGGGCAAAATGCTTAGCGGTATTTTGTGTGTCCTTATGTTCTGAGTTCAAATCCTGCAGAGGTCGACTTTGCCTTTCATCCTTTCGGGGTCGATAAATTAAGTACCAGTCAAGCACTGGGGCTCAATGTAATCAACTTGCTCCCCACCTCCACAAATTTCAGGCCTCATGCCTATAGTAGAATGAATTATTATTATTAAGGTGGTGAGCTGGCAGAATCATTAGCACGCTGGACGAAATGCTTAATGGTATTTCGCCTATTGCTACATTCTGAGTTCAAGTTCTGCGAGGGTCAACTTTGCCTTTCATCCTTTCTGGGTCAATAAATTAAGCACCAGTGAAACACTGGGGTCAATGTAATCAATTCACCTCGTGCCCTTGTGGCAAAATTTGAAACCATTATTATTATTATTATTAGAGATATTTTTTCCAACTTTACATTCTAAGTCCAAATGTCACTAAAGTCAACTTTGCCTTTCATCCTTTCAGGGTTGATCAAATAAATACCAGTTGAACACTGGGGTCGATATTAACAACTACCCTCTCTCCCAAAATTTCAGGCCTTGTGCCTATAGTAGAAAGGATTATCATTTTATCATTATAAAAAAGACTAAAATTATTATTATTATTATTACTATCATTATTTTCATCCTTTCAGGGTCGATAAAATGAGTACCAGTTATGTACTGGAGTCGATGTAATCGATTTAACCCCTTTCTCCAAATTTCAGGCCTTATGCTTCCAGTAGAAAGGATTATTATTATTATATAGTCTTTGTGCCTTTAGCAGAAAGAATTATTATTATTATTGTTGTTGTTGTTACTGATGTATTTTTGCCCTCTCCTCTCTCCCTCACTTTCTGTTGTTTAACACACACTCACACACAAACAAAAAAAAAACTTACAAAAAAATTAAACAAAACCAAAAAAAAACTTCTCCATTCACACAAGCCAGTTCCTTACCCTTGGCTGTCATTAAAATTATGGAATGCATTTCCTAATTCTTTGGTGAAACACTGAAATACATTAGTCAAAGAGTACATGATCAACATCTGGGTCACAAGACACTGTCTGTCTGCCTGCCTCTCCACCTCTCCCTCTCTCTCATGCACACATACACATGCATAAAGGTCTGTCTTTAACGACATCAATCCTTTACTTTCCATTACATAGAAGGAAAGAAAAACTCGCTAGCTAAAACCAACCAGGATAAAAATGCTAATGAAATTATCAGCTTAAGTTATCTTGGTAAGCTTTTTGCTTCATGTTCACTTAGCATATCAATAATCAGCAGTCAAAAAATATATTTCATACCTTATATATATATATATATATACCACACACACACATATGTATAGATACATAGATATATACATATAATACTACTATATATGAATTGAGACAGAAAGAGTGGGGAGACAGGCAGAGTGATTGAAGACATTTGCCCCTTTACTTTATATTTGTGTATGTGCAGGGACAGGGCTTTGGAGTAAAAGAAAACATAAAAACATTATGCACACTGAAATGCACACACACATACACACACATAAACATATATACATATAGGCATAGGAGTGGATGTGTGGTAAGTAGCTTGCTCACAAACTACATGGTTCCAGGTTCAGTCCCACTGTGTGGCACCTTGGGTAAGTGTCTTCTACTATAGCTTCGGGCCGACCAAAGCCTTGTGAGTGGATTTCGTAGACAGAGAATGAAAGAAGCCTATCATATGTGTGTGTGTGTGTGTGTGTGTGTGTGTGTGTGTGTGTGTGTGTGTGTGTGCGTGCGTGCATGTGTGTGTTTGTTCCCCCAACATCGCTTGACAACCAATGCTGGTGTGTTTACGTCCCCGTAACTTAGCAGTTCGGCAAAAGAGACCGATAGAATAAGTACTAGGCTTACAAAGAATAAGTCCTGGGGTCAATTTGCTCAACTAAAGGTGGTGCTCCAGCATGACCACAGTCAAATGACTGAAACAAGTAAAAGAGTATATATGCCTCTGCCTGCAAGTGTACACAAACACACATGCTTAAACTAATGCATGTACTTAGAAATGGAAACACTCATTTAAACATACATGCACATAAATACAGATACACACACACACACACACACACACACACAAACATATATTGATCCAAGAGTACCATGCAAGAATGGATGGATTCCATTCATAATCTAACACTGCTCCAGAAAGAAATTCCTCTTTATTCTATG
>NC_043017.1:7283802-7308802 GCF_006345805.1 Octopus sinensis | reverse complement strand
GTGGTGGTGTGGAAGAGGGGGGAGAAGTGATGGTTTTAGTGATTATCTAAAACTGCTTAATATAGATCCCGGGATTAAAGAGGCAATGTAAAAGTCAAAAACAAATTTGGGGCATTAATTTCAAATAATAAAGTGCAGAGAGAAAGAAACACACACACACATATATGTGTGTGTGAATATATATATATATATATATATATATATATATATATATATATATGTATGTATGTATGTATGTATGTATGTATGTATAGTGGGAATTTACAAAAAAAAAAAGATGAAGATGGGTGTGTGGACAACAAACAGATGTATTAGTTTAATGCTCAGGAAGTAAGAAAGTCTTTTTACATTTTGAGCATGCACTCTTCGGCATTATCTGATGGCTTAGCTGGCAGAAACTTCGAAGTTACAATCAACAATTTTTGTATAAGAATAGTAAATTTGTACTCTACAAATGAATTAGTAACCCATCAGATTAATGTAAAATTTCAGCAACTGTTGGAAAACCAATTATAGCAATGACTCAATCAATTCCTAGCAATATCTGAAGAAGGAATTTTTATATTCCAAAATATCGTATCAGACTATAATTAAACTATGACAGCTATTATAGTCCATTCTGCATTGTTGTGCCATTCAAGACACATTATATTTCACAAACAATACACAATGCTTCCAGAAAACTATAATACTCTCCTAATGTAAAATAGTTTTTATTATACCTGAACATAAAAACAAACAATATATATATATATATATAAATATATAAGGAAAAAAAGTCAAAGTAGAAAATGCTAAAATAATTTTATCATAAAAAACATTTTAGTACAGGTTTCAGTCGTTGAGACTTTTTCAACTCTAAGTATGGAAAACAATTAAATTTTGGAAAAATTAAATGAAAAGTTTTTTAAAAGAATATTTGAATGGTATTCAAAGACAAGAGGCATTTTCCTTGTTTCTGCCTGTCTCCGTCTCTCTTGTGGGTTCGAGGTCATTGTAAATTCTTGGCAGAGGTGGAGAAGGAGAATGCAGAAGTGGTATGATAGTAGTAGGATGTTAAATGGTCAAGTGCCCTGAAAGTGACTTGTGGATGGTAGTAGTGATTGAACTCTTGAGATATCTCTTTTGAATGTATTGTTTTTAATATTTATAATATATATAACAATTTAATGTCCATGTTCCATGCTGGCATGAGTTGGTCTCATTCACTTGTCATTGCCTCTGTGAAGCTAAAAGTTCAGAGATTGTGCTTCACCACTTCATCCCATGTCTTTCTGGGTCCACCTTTACCATAGGTTCCTTCCAGCTAGAGATCGGCACTTCTTTACACACCTGTCCTCATTCATACACATCACATGACCATACCAGCACAGTCATCTCTATTTCTTTCAGTCATTTTACTGCAGCCATGCTGGAGCACTGCCTTTTTAGTTGAACAAATCGACCCCAGGACTTATTCTTTGTAAGCCTGGTACTTATTCTTTTGGTCTCTTTTGCCAAACCTTTAAGTAATGGGGACATAAACACACTGGCAACAGTTGTCAAGCGATGGTGTGGGGGACAGACGCACAAACACAAACGTATATATATATATATACCATGAGTTTCAGTTTCCGCCTACCAAATCCACTCACAAGGCTTTGGTCGGCCCAAAGCTATAGTAGAAGACACTTGGCGAAGGTGCCACGCAGTGGAACTGAAACAAGCTTCTTACCACACAACCATTCCTGCACATTTATAGCGCCGCCTCAACTGGCTTCCATGCCGGTGTCATGTAAAAAGCACCATCCGAATCGTGGCCAATGCCAGTGCCGCCTCGACTGGCTTCCGTGCCAGTGGCACGTAAAATGCACCAATCCGACCGTGGCCGTTGCCAGCCTCACCTGGCACCTATGCAGGTGGCATGTAAAAAGCACCCACTACACTCACGGAGTGGTTGGCGTTAGGAAGGGCATCCAGCTGTAGAAACATTGCCAGATAAGACTGGAGCCTGGTGCAGCCTTCTAGCTTCCCAGATTCCCCGGTCGAACCGTCCAACCCATGCTAGCATGGAGAACGGACGTTAAACGATGATGATGATAAAGTCATTAAATGACAGGGAAATAGTTTGATGAAATTTTATTTAACAATAAGAAAATTCTAATATCATGACAATATTTTCTGTAACTTTCTACACTCTTTGTTGTTTTCTCTTGTATTGCACGATATATTCTGTTTTGTAAAATGATACGTTGAGCTTTTTTTATGAGTACTACAAGATTACTTGAATCCATATATTGTGACACACACACACATATATTACATATATATATATATATATTACATGTATATATAAATATATATATATATATATATACATACACACATTAAATCATTTCTTTAGTTTCTATGGCATCAAATCAATTACGTGTGTGTGTGTGTGCATGTGTAGTGCTGTTTCTTTAGTTTGGTACCAACCAATTACAAAGCCAACAGCCAAAACTAAACGTTTTAAAAAATTTTTTATTTATTCATTATATTTACTTGCTGTACTAATAGAAGATCAATTTAGTTTAATTAGTTAACATGGCAACTAAACAGCACCTGCTGCCCATTAACTGTATCTTTATTAATTATCAAAGAGCAGAAGATAAAATACACACACATACACACACACACATAATTATTTTCCCACTATCTTTCAGAAATAATTCAATAATGGCACATTTACCATATTGTGTAATGGGGGTAGGGGTATAGATAAAGGTGTGTGAGTGTGTGGGTGTCGGGGAGAACTGTACATTTGTGTATATGTAATTGGATAACCGAGTACCCCTTTTGGATATGGTCTACAAATGGGTACTAAGTGTTGGATCAACTGTATTACCTGTATGTGTATGTGTGTGTGAGAGAGAGAGAGGGAGAGAGGGAGAGGGAGAGAGGGAGAGGGAGGGAGGGAGGGAGAGGGGGAGAAAGGGAGAGAGAGTAAGGGAGAGAGAGGGAGAGAGAGAGAGGGGGGAGAGAGAGAGGGGGGAGAGAGAGAGAGGGGGGGGGAGAGAGAGAGAGGGAGGAGAGAGAGGGGGGGAGAGAGAGAGGGGGGAGAGAGAGAGAGGGGGAGAGAGAGAGAGGGGGGAGAGAGAGAGAGAGAGAGGGGGGGAGAGTGTGTGTGTGTATGTGCATGCATGAGTGTGTGTGTGAGAGGGAGTAAGACAGAGAGTGAGAGAGAGACAGAGTATGTGTGTGTGTGTGTGTGTGTGTGTGTATGACCGAGAGTGTGAGAGCAATTAAGAGTGTGGGAGCGAGTGAGTATGAGAGCGAGTGAAAGTATGAGAACGAGTGAGAGATGCAAAATTTGTTTGGTTGGATGCCCTTCCTGTTGCCAATTCTTAACTGTTTCCACGGAAGGTAACGTTTCCTCATACAGACAGACATGTTTTCACAGAAGGTTAGTAACGATGGACACTGCTTGTATGACAGTGACTCTTGTTTACTACAATCACACACTGTCAAGACAAGCAAACACACACACACACACACACACACGATGAACTTCGTTCAATTTGTTACAAATCAACTCACAAAGCTTTGACTCTAGTAGAAGACACTTGCCCAAGGTGCCACACAGTGGGACTGAACTCAGAACCAAATGATTGAGAAGCAAGCTTCTTAACAACCACACAGTCATACCTGTGCTACTCTCTCTCTCTCTCTCTCTCTCTCTCTCTCTCTCTCTCTCTCTCTCTCTCTCTCAACAGAGAGACAGATATAAGATCATGTGGCATAAAACTCAAGTTGTGAGACAAACTTTGTTTTAGCTTCAATAAAAAAAAAAAGCTACTCACACACACACACACACACATACACACACACAGAGTGTGCATGTCTCTGTGTGTATATGTGTATGTCTGTGCATGCACACGCATGTATGTGTGACAAGCTACTCTGATGAAGATGTTTTAAGCAATGCTGCTATAAATAGTTCAGTCTAGGTTTAAGATTATGTCACACCACATTACACTGATTAAACTGGGACAAATCAATCACAGAATGAAGAAAGAAGATAATTACATGCTTTCACTTTGTTTTGCTTTTTTTTTTAGTATTCCATTTATTTATATATTTATTTATTTATTTTGTAATACTTCCCATCCTTCAATGCATTAAATGTCTCCATGTTCAACTAAAAACTATAGAGTACTAACTTACCCCACTCCTTTCACAGGTGAACATGGCAGACTCTACACAATGACTTCATCTGCTAGAAATAGCAATGAAATTTCCAAAAGGGTTTTTTTTTAAGCTATTGGCTTATTGGATCATATAATCCTGGATATATACAAACAAGGTGTAGTAGTTTGAGACTCAGGCAAAATAGAAAAGTCATTGACATTTCAGACCTATGCCCTTCTACAGAAAGGAACGAGGGAAGAAAACAATGAAGAGAGGATAAAAAGAAAAGGTTATACTGAATTGTTGTATCTTGTTGAAAGTTGTTGTTGTTTGTAATGAAAAATTTATCAAGTTGGAATTTTTTTTTTGTTCCTTCTCCAGCCATGTTCCTTCTCATAAGGGCCATTTTCCCGGTTTCCTTGGCGTATAGGTTCCCCAACTGGACGGGACGCCGGTCCGTCGCAGGTGAGCTGCCAGATGCAGGAGGAAAGAGAGAGAGAAAGTTGTGGTGAGTTAGCAGAAATTCACCATTACCTTCTGCCGGAGCTGTGTGGAGCTTAGGTGTTTCGCTCATAAACACACCCATCGCCCGGTCTGAGATTCGAACCCACGATCCCTCAACCGCGAGTCCGCTGCTCTAACCACTAGGCCATGTGCCTCCACAAGTAGGAATATGCAAAACTTTACAAGTTATATAGCAAGTGAGTGGCGGGGGGATTGTTTTTTTAGCTCCAGGTCTACTAGTCTCATTTAACACACCTAACATTTTATTTGAAGACAGTCCACCTGTGACCATCACAACGCACCATTTTGTATATCAAAGATTAAATGATCCAATATGCATTTACTTTTTTTATTTATGTAAGAAGACTTTTCACTTCTATTTCTAGCAGATCAAGATGAGGATAAACAACAACAATAGCAACAAGCACTGCTTACATTTATATTGACCCTTACACTGTTTAAGATTTCTTTATTCAGATCAGTAAAAAAGAAGGGAAAAAAAAAACCAAATAAAGAAAGAAAAGAGAAGAAAAGAAGAAGAAAGACTAAAGATCAATCAGGCTTGAATTATTTGATTCAATAAAACAGAATTTAAACAAATTTCTTTATTGAAATTTAACAGACCATTTATCCAGTCCAAGAGATTGTTTGCAAAATAGCAGCAGAGGCTACAACAACAATAACAACAACAAATTCTACGAGGAATGATAATAATAATAATAATAATAATAATAATAATAATAATCTTTTCTACTCTAGGCACAAGGCCCAAAATTTTTGGTGGGGAGGGGGACGGTCAATTAGATCAACCCCAGTATGCAAATGGTAATTAATTTATCAACCCCAAAAGGATGAAAGGCAAAGTTGACCTCAGCAGAATTTGAACTCAGAACATAGCAGCAGACGAAATACCTATTTCTTTACTACCCACAAGGGGCTAAACACAGAGAGGACAAACAAGGACAAACAGATTAAGTTGATTATATCGACCCCAGTGCATAACTGGTACTTAATTTATCGACCCCAAAAGGATGAAAGGCAAAGTCGACCTTGGCGGAATTTGAACCCAGAACGTAACGGCAGACGAAATACCGCTAAGCATTTTGCCTGGCATGCTAATGATTCTGCCAGCTCACCGCCAATG
Organism: Octopus sinensis; assembly: GCF_006345805.1. Taxonomy (NCBI): domain Eukaryota; kingdom Metazoa; phylum Mollusca; class Cephalopoda; order Octopoda; family Octopodidae; genus Octopus; species Octopus sinensis. The sequence goes on along the minus strand of NC_043017.1, from coordinate 7,303,005 downwards.
ATGATGATGATGATGATGATAGTGTTAAATTTTGGCACACGGGCAGCAATTTTAAGAGTAAAGGAATAGACAGTTACATCAACCCCAGTATTCAACTGGTACTTATATTATTGACCCTGATTGGATGAAAGGCAAAGTCAACCTCAGCAGAATGTGAACCCAGAACATAAGGAGCCAGTTGAACAGCTGCTAAGCATTTTGTCCGATGATGATGATGATGATGATGAAGACGATATTTGTGTTCCAAGCAAAATATGGTTATGAGAAGAACTTGCTTTTGTGTGTTATTTTCTTATATGTTTCATCTTTTACTTGTTTCAGTCAATCCAACAGCGGCCATACTGGGGCACCACCTTGAAAAATCAACTCCAGTACTTATTCTACTGATCTCTTTTGGCACACTGCTAAGTTATAGAGATGTAAATGAACCAACAGCAGTTGTCAATTAGCGGGGGGGGGACACACACACATATATGCACACAACAAACTTCTTTCAGTTTCCATCTGCCTAATCCACTCATAGGGCATTGGTCAGTCAAGAGCTATAGTAGAAGACACTTGCTCAAGGTGCCACGCAGTGAGACTGAACCCGGAACCATGTGGTTGGGAAACAAACTGCTTACCACACAGTCATGTCTGCACCTATGAAACATTAATTTAATTTCAATGCTCAATATATTTATTATAAAACAAAAAAACCAAATTTATAGAACCAAAAAAAAAACGTGAAAACAAAAAAAAAAGAAACAAAAAATTCATCTTTCACTCATGCTGAATTTAGAAAGCAATTATGATTTGTCGCTGAGTTCGTTAAAAGACAACAGAAGCTAGCTTATGAAGAAGAGGGAAGTACAATCAATAACGATTCTTAGTTATAGACTGTTATTTGAAGCGGACAATCACATCATCGGCGACGTTGACCATAGTCATAACAGATTAAGAGATCACTTCAACAAACATTCTGCTGCCGCCGTTGCTGCTGCTGCTGCTGCTGCTACTAACCGAAAATTCTAAAAATACGTCCTTCAATCAACTTATATTGCAGATAAGGACAAGGGGAGGAAAGAGGGCGGAGAAAGAGGAACTTTAGAACAACCAGCTTTGAAAAACAATTGAAATATTATTATTATTATTATTATCATCATGGTAGTGTCCAGCAAGCTGGATGACATGCTTACCAATATTTCATCTGTCTTTATGTTCTGAATTCTAATTCTACATAGATTGATTCTGCCTCTCATCCTTTTGGTAACAATAAAGTACCAGTGAAATACTGGGGCAATGCAATCAATAAATCTTCTTCCCCAAATTTCAGGCTTGTGCCTATATGAGAAATCATTATTATTATTATTATTATTATTAAAAAGGCGGCGAGCTGCAGAATTGTTGGCGTGCTTAACAAAATGCTTAGCGGTATTTCACCCATCGCTACGTTCCGAGTTCAAATTTTGCCAAAGTCATCTTTGCCTTTCATCCTTTTAGGGGTCGATAAAATAAGTACCAGTTACATACTGGGGTCAATGTAATTGACTATACCCCTCCTCTAATTTTCAGGGCTTCTGCCTATAGTAGAAAGATTATTAGCGGTGTGCCATGATACACTAGTGTGCTACAGTACACCAGCAGTATCCTACAATACATTAACATGTCACAATACACAAGTAGTGCACCATGGCACACCAGTGTGCCATGGTACACCATTGATGTACCATGTGACACTAGTGTGTCAGTGAATCAAAGGTATCCTACAATACACCAAAGTGCCACAATACACAAGTAATGCACTATGGCACACTATTAGGTCACGGTATACCAGTGGTATACCATGACTCACCAATGTGCAAAGATATATTTGAGATCCACTGCGAACAGGCCCCATTTCAAGTTTTGATGTGTCATAAGAAACCAACAAAGAGGGAGGGGGTGAGTGGAGAGATGGGAGCAAGTGTTTTCCAAAATCCTCCACCATTGGAGATGAGGAAATTATAAACAATTCATCATTATTATGCAATTAAAATTCATAAGAGGTCAAGAGGTCATTTTCTGCTTATCATCATTATCATTGTTTAACGCTCACTGTACCATGATTGTGTAGGTGCGACAGAATTTGTTGAGGCGGATTTTATACAGTCAATGCTTACACACACACACACACACACACACATTTGCTTCCATTACTGGCTGCAAATTATTGATGAACTACATCTGCCAATTTTAGGAGGTAATTCTGAGCCCTCAGAAACAGCTGTCAGACTTGTAAAACCTTCTCCTCGCTAATTCTTTGAATCTATGGGATGAGGTGGTAAAGCATGATATTGGAGTATTGGGTCTCACAGAGGCGATGTCAAGTGACCAAGATCCCTTGGCGATATGCTGTGCTTGAGAAGATTCATCAAGCCGAGTGAAATCATAGTTGAGGCGGATTTTATACAGTCAATGCTTACACACACACACACACACAACATGCTTTTGATTTCCATCTACCAAATCCTCGCAAGGTTTTGGTTGAACCAGGGCTATAGCAGAAGATCTTTACTTGAGGTATCGCACAGTGGAATTGAACCTGAGGCCGGGAAGCAAACTTCTTAGCACACATCCATGCCTGTACCCTTCGCCTGACTGTATTTGTTGTTGTTGTCATCGTCGTTCTTCTGATCTACTTCAACATCAGCATTGACTGAGCAGACCTTTGATCAAAAGCATTCCAGTAATGACAATTAATGACAATCCAACACAATTTCTGACACACAATAGCCGGTTGAGCGACCACAAAAACACGCCTGTCTGCAGTGACTCTCACTGTCATATGAGAAGAACAAAGAGGAAGGAGATAAATGGGGCGAGTGCAAACATTCGTGAAAATCCTCTAATAACTGGACATGAATGGACTAAAAACATGTACTTAGCACTTTGCCTATAAGACCCATTTTGCCCCACATTTTCTTTTGCACTAGCACTTAAATTTTCTTATAAATTCCATTTTTTGTTTTGTTATTTTGGGGGGTTTTTTTCAATTTTTTAACCACATATGTTCTAATACTCTGTATAAACAGTGAACTTTAGCATTGGCATCACCAGTGACTCCTGTGATAATTGGTACTCTGCCAGTTATGATGACAAGGGTTCCAATTGGCCTGATTAATGGGACAGCCTGCACATGAAATTAACGAGCAAGTTGCTGAGTACTCCACAGACACATGCACCTTTAACATAGTTCTCAGGCAGATTCAGTATGACACAATGTGACAAGGCTGGGCCTTTGAATTACAGGTACTATACATATTTCCCATGAAATCAGGGCCACAACAGAGGCCCAGATGACTAGAAAGCAACTGCACTTCAGGTTTGTTTGTTTTTTATACAAGTTTACCTTCTCCTAGAAGGAAGTTCTAACAGGAACTAGGGTTCCTTAACTCCCATTGGTTCACATGTTAATTAACCCTTAGCTGGGGCCCACCTAGTTGCTTCTATTCTGGATCAAACTAGACTGGAAAACAATACTAGCAGAGAGGTGGTTCCACTCTCTTCAAAACCCTGGAACCCCTCTACCTGGGTCTCAAAACTGGATGAAGTTTGAGGTCATACTTGGGATATACATACACTGCAAGCTTCTTTCAGTTTTCGCCTACTAAATCCACTCACAAGTCATTGGTCGGCCTGGGGCTATAGTAGAAGTCACTCACTTGCTGGTGCCATGCAGTGAGACTGAACCTGAAACCACAGGGTTGGAATGCACACTTCTTAACCACGCAACCAAGCATGCACACAGAGACGAAAAACAGGCCAAACAAATTAACCTAAATTATTTAAATACACATATTCCCCCAAATATTTGTTTCAAAATAGAAAAAGGAAGACAAAACAGTCAATAAAGGCAGGGAATTTTATTGTAGCTAAGCACCAACATTAATTATTGTGGTTTATTATAGCAATCACATTAGCAATGACAAAAAAGGGTAAATTATTAAAATAACTAATTACATGAATTGCTTCTTAGACTTTTTTTTTCCATCCGTCATTATTAAGATTTATCATTTTATCAGAAATCAAATTGAAAAATAATTATTGATTTAATTTTTTTCATTTCGGTTTCGTATTTGGTTTGCAAGATTCTTGATTTGAACACAAGTGTTGAAACAGATTTCGTTGTACCTTGGGGTGGGGTGGGGTGGGGGTGGGGACATTATGCCAACAACAGGCACATGCACTGGTTCTATCATCATTATTATTACTACTACTACTACTACTACTACTACTCAACTGACAAACTACTTAACCAACTAACTAATTGATTCTTTGAGTATTCATTTGCTTAATCAAAAAGAACTTTGACAAACACAACTGATTGATTAACTGAATGATTAATCAAGCAATCAATTGGTTGGTTGGTTGGTTGGTTAAATAGTTAACCAACTAACGAGCCATAAAAAAGTGAAACTGAACCAATGCATGTGTTTATTATTGGCATAATGAACCTCCCAAGATACAAATTTTGCTTCATTTCATCATCGTTTAACGTCAGTTTTCCATGCTGGCATGGGTTGGATGGTTTGACTGGGGTCTGCACCAGGTTCCAGTCTGATCTGGCAGTGCTTCTACAGCTGGATGCCCTTCCTAAAGCCAACCACTCCAAGAGTGTAGTAGGTGCTTTTTACGTGCCACCAGCACAGGGGCCTGAGGAGGCTGGCAACGACCACGATCGCTTGGTGCTTTTTATGTGCCACAGGCACAGAAGCCAGTCAAGGTTTTGCCTCCAAACAGACAAATTCCTTTTAAAAACCCTAAATAAAAACCCAGCCTTGACTTTGAAATACTTGGCTACCAAATGTTTTCAAGCTTGTTACAAGCGCTTTATGCTGGGTAAGACTTTAAGCTGCATCCAACAGTGGGGCCTTGATACACAAGTTCCAGGGATTTGAAGAATGTGACACCCTTCTTAGCCACTATTGATCCCAAATCTACTCAGACATGGAGAAGTAGCACTTGTATCACCAGCTTCAAACCCAGGCTACATCTGCTCCAATAATTAATTAGCAGTGACTTGGCCAGTGAATCCATTACAATGGTTGACGATGACAAAATGAGTTGCTATGGATCACACTGTCCCAAAGTGTGCATGCATGTGACCAGGGACCACATGTGAACTTGTATTCCCAATGACAATCCGAACATGAACTCTCCACCTCAACAACGAATGACATCTATGGCTATGGTATCCACACTTTCCAACGTATTTCTCTCCCAGTGGCACATTCATCAAATTTGCAAACTGGATTATTGAGGCCACAGGCAGAAGCATTACTTTGCTAGAATGTTAGGGCCAACCGAAGGATGTGGTCAGCATTTGTGAGGGACATGGTAAACTCATTGGTCAGAACCAGCTTGACCCATCCTGGGTAAATGCTATCACAAGTATAAATAAATAAATAAATGTGCCCTTTTAAAGCCTAGCCAGGCTCATGGGCCCAGTTTCCCAGTTTCTATGGCGTATGTGTTCCCCCCAGCTGGACGGGACGCCAGTCCATTGCAGCGTTACTCAATTTTGCCAGCTGAGTGGACTGGAGCAACATGAAATGAAGTGTTTTGCTCAAGAACACAATGCATCGCCCGGTCCAGGAATTGAAACCACAATCTTACAATCATGGTACCCCCAAGTAGTAGTACTTAGGTCATGTCCTTTGCCTGCACAAAGTGTACTTTTCTGTCAGCAACATAGTACCCAAGATCCTTGAAATCATCGCCTCCTTGAATTACATGCAGATATCTTTCTACCATATTCTCTCTCAGCCACAGTTACTTGTAATTCGTTCAACCAAAACTTCTTAAAGCAGTGCTCCAGCATGGCCACAGTAAACAAGTAAAAGATAAACAATAAAGAAACTACAGAGTATTTCTTCTCAGCCATAAGAGATCTTCTCCATTTTAAGCACCACCCAAATAATTTGACATTACATATCTCACAGATTGTTCTTGCTTCAATAGTAATTGGTGCCCTTGGCTCCATTCCTAACAAGACAACAACAGCACATCAATTGGCTAAATATAAACCTATCATTGCATGTTAGTTGAAAGAGCACTTCATGAAAGTACGAGCATCCTGCGAAAGATACTTTGCCTGAGGTCAAAGTACACGATGAAGAGCACCTAAGTATGTATTCCCATTTTCAATCTGAAGCCATGTTATGAGATGATGATAATGATAATAATAATAATGATAATAATAATGATAATAATGATGATAATGATAATGATAATGATAATAATGATAATGATGATGATAATGATAATGGTAATGATAATAATGATGATAATAATAATAATAATAATAATGATAATGATAATGATGATAATGATAATGGTAATGATAATAATGATGATAATAATAATAATAATAATGATGATAATAATAATGATAATGGTAATGATAATGGTAATGATAATAATGATGATAATAATAATAATGATAATGATAATAATAATGATAATGGTAATGATAATGGTAATGATAATAATGATGATAATAATAATAATAATAATGATAATAATAATGATAATGGTAATGATAATAATGATGATAATAATAATAATAATAATGATAATAATAATGATAATGGTAATGATAATGGTAATAATAATGATGATAATAATAATAATGATAATGATAATAATAATGATAATAATAATGATAATGGTAATGATAATAATGATGATAATAATAATAATAATAATGATAATGGTAATGATAATAATGATGATAATAATAATAATAATAATGATAATAATAATGATAATGGTAATGATAATGGTAATGATAATAATGATGATAATAATAATAATAATAATGATAATAATAATGATAATGGTAATGATAATAATGATGATAATAATAATAATAATAATGATAATAATAATGATAATGGTAATAATAATGATAATAATAATAATTTTTGCCACAAGGACATCTTGGGGGTGGGTGGGGATGAGTTGATTACATCGACCCCAGTGTTCAACTGATACTTATTTTATTGACCCCGAAAGGATGAAAGACAAAGTTGATCTCAATGGAATTTGAACTCAGAACACAGTGGCAGACGAAATACCTCTAAGCATTTCGCCCAGCGTGCTAACAATTCTGCCAGCTTGCCGCCAATGATAATTTCAAATTCTAGCACAAGGCCAGCAATTTTAGAAGAGGAACTAAGTTGATTAAATCAACCCCTGTGCTCAACTGGTAATGATTTTATCGACCCCAGGAAGGGTCAAAGGCAAAAGTTGACATTGACGAAGTTAAACAGTCCTTTCTAAAACAGATAGAGAGTGTGAAATTTTAGGGGAGAGGGTTAGTCAATTACATTGACCCCTAGACTCAACTGGTACTTATTTTATTGACCCTGAGAGAATGAAAGGCAAAATCAACCCCAGCAGAATTTGAACTCAGAATGTAAAGAGCCAAAAGAAATGTTATAAAACATTTTGTATAGTATGCTAACGATTCTGCCAGCTCAATACCTTAATAACTGTTTCCAATTCAGGCACCAGGCCAGCAATTTTAGGGGGAAAGGTTAGTCAATACCATCAAATGCAGCACTTGACTTGTACATTATTTTATTTCCCCCGGAGGGAAGAAAGGTAAATTTAACTTCAGTAGGATTTGAACTCACAACAAGAGAAAACTAATGATTCTGCTGGTCCACCACATTATACAATCAATTCTAATTTAAGCACAAAGTTAGTAATTTTATAGTGAAAGGGTTTGTTAAACTGATCCCTGTAGTTGACTGGTAGTTTATACTAGAGGGATAAGAAAGGTGGTTAAGCTGGTAGAGTCATTAGCTTGTCAGATAAAATGGTTAGCAACATTTTTCTGCTATTTACGTTTTGAGTTCAAATCCTGGCAAAGTCATAAACTTTGCTTTTTTCCTTTAGAATGAAAAAAGTTAATAAAGAAAAGCATCAGTCAAGTTCTGGGATCGATGTAATCGACTTGCCTGCTCCCATCAATATTGTTGGAATTCAACCCTGCAACAGACCGATATCCTGTTCAGTGGGTGGGATTGGGGTGGAATGTTGTGATCTTGGTAATTTAAACACCTTGGAAACTATGTAAAAGGCAAAGATGGCCTCGACAGGATTTGAACTCAGAATATAGAAAACTAGAAGAAATACAGCAAAGTATTTTGTTCAATGCTCTGGGGGTGAGGAGAAAGATAAACTGAAATGAAGAGCCAAGTAAATAAATAAATAAAAACTATTATATTTAGACAACACTAGGGTTACAGACATCAAGGGTTTTCACTTCAGACTGAGTATCTTGCAATATTTAGTTGAGATCTGTGTTCAAACCCCATCTTGGAGTGTTCACATTACATTTAAATTTTTCTTATATTTTTTCGGTGCTGATAAAATGAGCAACAGTGAGAATTCTGCAAGTCAATGCGATTGGCTACACCACACCTTCAGTTGGAAATTTCTGAAATTTTGCCATCAAAGAATATCAACATTACAAAGCAGAGATCTTAGGGAAAAAGAGCTTCTAATCTACTCAAACACTCCCCATGTTGGTCTGGTGTTATCTCTTATGAAATGTAATACTTTAAACTACTTAGCAATATTTCAATACCATTTTGTTTACATATACTCCCATTACATAGAATTTGATATGATAAATAATTTTTAAAAATAAAATAGGCTAAATGTTTATTTATCCTATACATTTAGTGTGATAAATCTTAGGGATTAAGGAGATAAATCCAGCATACACCATAGCAATCATTTGCATTCAAGAACACAAAATTAAATGTGAGGAGAAAGTTCAAAGTCTGGACAGAGGCAAGGGCTGGAAGCTGATACACTTGACAGCAGATGATGCTGGTAATGGCAGTGTCGGTCTCCTAGTCATCCCCACCTTCTATGCATCCCTTGAACCTGTCACATCCGTCTCTCAACAGGTACTCATCTCCATGGTTTTCTGTAATAAGAAATCTCAGAAATCATGGCCTTAACCAGCAATTGAAAAGGAAGATGGGGTTAGAGAGAAGAGTGCTGTCCCATAGCAAGTTTTATGAAAGGTGGGTGAATTGTGCGAGAATGGCCAGTATAAATGGACCAGTTCTCAGGTTTCGCCTGTGATTCAAAAAGGTAATATAAAAGGAGAAAAGGGACTCTCTACCCCCCTTTTTGACCAGGCTCCCGTTGGCTTTTATGGGTCTTTTTCCACCAGGAACCTTTCGAAGCACCTCCCCCTATTGGGAGTTTTTAATTGTTACAATCTTTCGTTGTTGAACTGTTTTTACTCGGATTTTTTCAAAAACGGACAAAACCCTTTGTAACCTTTCGTCCTGTTTTGTCCCTTTATGTTTACCAATCATGTGTGTCAGCCCTTGTGGCCAATAAAAAGAATAAATTATTATTATTATCATTATAATTATTTGCTACTCACCAATTAATATGGCAAAAGATGATGTAAATATCTTCTATGATGACACACAGTGGGTCATCAATACCAATGGATGAAAGTCCATTCTAGCAATCCTCAGTGACTGGACTGCATGTCTACAAACCTCACCACACAATCCATCGACATCTTCAGACAAACCAAATAGAATCTCTGATAGCTTCTCAGACTTTCTGTCAGTCATTTCACTCTTTTCTGTAAACACAGTTTTCCACAAGTACCATGACAAACTTTCCATGCACAAAGGCCTCTGAAAAACGATGTGGTCACAAATTGACCACATTGTCTGTCATTGAGAGTATTCTAATTCTGTTATGATGATAATGATGATGGTAGCAATGATGATGATGATGATGATGATGATGATGATAGCAATAATGACGGTTACAATGATGATGGTGGTGATGATGATGATAGCAATAATGACGGTTACAATGATGGTGGTGATGATGATGATGATGATAGCGACCAGGATGATGATAACAAGAGTAGTGATGATGAGGATAACAATGGCAATTATGATGATGACGACAATGAAGATAATGACAATGCCAATGCTGATGATGATAGCACTGACACCAACAACAGCAACAACAACAATTTCTGCTGTTGATTTAAACCTCATCATTTTGTTTACATTTCACTCACATCGTCCCCTGTAAAACAAGGTGTTGATGAGATAGGGGTGAGGCAGGGGTACCTTGAGAGGGAAAGAGAATGAAGTGGGGGAGCGAACCTGCTCTGATCTTTCAAACAACATCTAATTTAGTATGTAGGCTTATAAATATCTCAAAGAGATGGGTTTGTTTATTTATTTGTTTGGATTAAGTGGAGGGGGGGGTTACATTTTTGCTTTTTTTTTTGTTTTTCTTTTTTGTTTTTTTTTCCGAAATACATTGTGAAAACATTTCTCCTGTATCCTCAACGTTTATAACATTCCTATGCATGTTATGTGTGTGAGTATGTGTGTGTTTGTGTGTATGTAATGGTATTTTGTCAGAGCTTGAAATAAACAGCTATTAAATATGAGAATATCTTCAGAGAAAAACAACAACAAAAAAAACAGCAAGAAAGAAAAAAAAAGGCAAAAGAACCATGAAAATGAAAGAGAATAAAATACAATGTCATTTTCAAGTTCAGTCACAAAACATTACGATTTGGTTTCTTATTTTTGTGCGGAATTCTGAGAAGTGTGGGTAGGGTAGGTGTGGGGGTTGGGGGTAAAGAACCTCCAGATCACAAACAGTTAAAGTCTTTGATGAATAGATAAGTAGAACTCTCTAGATAGATTTCGGCTGGGATGTTGCTGTTTGTTTGTTTTTTTGTTTTTGTTTTGTTTTTTTTTGGTTTATTTATTTATTTATTTACTGAATATTGAAAGAATGGTGATGGTACCACCACAGTCTATTAGCTGACATTGATGAAACATGGATAAAATGAATTTCATATATATAGGTATATGTGTGTGTGTGTGTGTATATATATAATATATATATATATATATTATATATATATATATATAGATAGATAGATAGATAGATAGATAGATAGATAGATAGATAGATAGATAGATATACATACATACACACAAGCGCACACAAACAAAATCATTATTAGCAAGACTCAATTTGGTGGGAAAAAACAAAAGAAAAATAAATAAAAAAAAAAAAGAAACTCAAAGAATGGTTGTAGCATTGTGCTGAATATATATATATATATATATTATATATACATGCACACGCACATACATACACACATCTATATATACACTCACATCTACACACACATGCGCACTAATGCTTCACAATTCTTTAACACCCTGCAGGATATATAGATATATATATATATATATATATATACATACACACATATATACACATACACACAAGACTTGCTTCATGTGCATGTCAAACATATGGAAAAAAGTTGTCTAATGTAAACGCGAGTGTGTGTGTGTGTGTGTGTGTGTGTGAATGATGATAATTTGTTCAACATGCTGAACACAGATCATACAAAGATAGCATCTTTTTTTTTACATCTCCACATTTGAGTAATAGAGAATGTGTGTGTGTGTGTGTGAAAGAGAGAGAGACAGATAGAGCAACAGTGGGTAGGTGTGTGACCGGGTATGTGTGATGTGTATAAGGGCAAGGAGTGGTGTTTTATTCAAATGAGCGGCTAATAGCTCTATCAGTTTATTTATCTGGTTACCAAAAGACTTTAATTGCTCTGATCTCAAGGGTCACCAACCTCTACCCTTTACATAATGCCCCCCATATGTCATACATGTACCACCGAATGGGCATAATTTCTGAATATAAACAAAAACAAAGTCATTATCTTTATTCCATTGCTGTGTTTGTTTGTTCTCTGGACACATTGTCTGTTAAATTGCTGTTTGTTTCATGTTCTCCACATGCAAAATGCCACATGTGTAAAGCTTGGCAGAGTAATTAAGAAGCTTGCTTTGCAACACAGGCATGTGGTTTCGGTTTCAGTTCCCCCACAGTGTGGGACTTTGGACCAATGTCTTCTATTATACCTCCAGAAGATTTAGTAGCCAGTAACTGTGTGGAAGCCCTTCTATCTCTCACACACACACATAATATATATATATATATATATATATATATATATATATATATTTCTTTATTACCCACAAGGGGCTAAACATAGAGGGGACAAACAAGGACAGACAAATGAAATAAGTCGATTACATTGACCCCAGTGCGTAACTGGTACTTAATTTATCGACCTCGAAAGGATGAAAGGCAAAGTCGACCTTGGCGGAATTTGAACTCAGAATGTAATGGCAGATGAAATACAGCTACGCATTTCACCCAGCATGCTAATGGTTCTGCCAGCTCGCCGCCTTTGATATATGATATATATATATGATATAATATATATATATATGATATATATGATATATATATGATATATATGATATATATGATATATATGATATATATGATATTATATATGATATATATATATTGATATATATATATATGATATATATATATGATATATATGATATATATATTATATGATATATATATATATATGATATATATATATATGATATATATATATGATATTATATATATGATATATTATATATATGATATATATATATATGATATATATATATATGATATATAATATATATATATATTATATGATATATATATATATGATTATATATATATATATTATATATATGATATATATATATATATATATATGATATATATATATGATTATATATATATATTATATATGATATATATATATATATATATGATATATATATATATATATATGATATATGATATATATATGATATATATATATATATATATATGATATATATATATATATATATGATTATATATATATATATTATGATATATATATATATATGATATATATTATATATATATATATGATATATATATATATATATGATATATATATATGATATATATATAATGATATATATATATATATGTTGTATTTGAGGATGGTCATATATGTGTGTGTGTGTGTGTGTGTGTGTGTGTAAGTGTTTGCGTTGTTCCATTGTTTAGGTATCGCATGATGGTTGTAAAAGAGGTATCACCATTATGAAAGCAATGCTGCTCGTTGTCAGTCTTCCATGAAAAGAAAAAAAAACATGTCTAGCAATGTGGAAATATTACCTTGCTTAGAAACAAGTGAGGGCTGGTGAGGAGAAGGGGGACACTGAGCCACAGACAATCTGCTTCAACAGATTCCGTCCGACCCATGCAAGCATGGGAAAGTGGACGTTAAATGAGGGTGATGAATATTTGGCAGAGGTTCCACAAGTATTGGATAGCCAGTCTCTTAGGTCCAATTTTTATCTAAAAATATATATTTCCGACTTTTGTTTTGTTTGTATTTACTCGTGTTTTACCATTTAATACTTCCCTAAGAAGAAAGAGAAATCTATAGCCCACACCTATTTACGTTAGAACAGACTTCCAGACTCAGTCGGCAGAATTCCAGTAACACTTATAGACTAGCCGTCTGCGTGTGACTCAGTGCTGCACATAACACTCTGTGTGTGTGTGTGTGTGTGTGTGTGTGAAATAGGAAACAATAAATAAACTATATTGAATTATTGTAGTATAGATGTCCATCATTGCAACAGTTATAGATGTTATCATCATTATCATCACCATCATTGTTTATTGTCCACTTTTTCATGCTGGCATGGGTTGGATGCAATTTGTTGAGACATATTTTCTACAACTGGATACCTTTCTTTCTTGTTGCCACCCTCATCCGTGTCCAAGTAAGGTGAATATTTCCCCATGAATAGACGTGTCTTGTAAAACTGAAAATAAAGAACACCGCTTGCATGACAATGACACTCGTTTACAGCTGTCATGTGACGTCAAGGCAAGAAGATGATAACCTCAACACCCACCACCCACACACACACACAAACACATGATGGGCTTCATTCAGTTTCTGCCTATCAAATCCATCCACAAGGCTTTGATTGACTCCAGGCTATAGTAGAAGAGACTTGCCTAAGGCATCACACAGTAGGACTGAACCTGGAACTATATGGTAAGGCAGCGAGCTGGTAGAATCGTTAGCATGCCGGGCGAAATTCGTAGCCGTGTTTCGTCTGTCATTGCGTCCCGAGTTCAAATTCCGTCAAGGTCGACTTTGCCTTTCATCCTTTTGGGGTCGATAAATTAAGTACCAGTTACGCACTGGGGTCGATGTAATCAACTTAATCCCTTTGTCTGTCCTTGTTTGTCCCCTCTGTGTTTAGCCCCTTGTGGGTAGTAAAGAAATATATATGGTAAAGAAGCGAATTTTTAAGCCCAGAGCCAAAAGCTCTGTCCTTCCATCATTTCAACACCTCTGAAATGGTAAATGGTTATATGTTTTTGAAACAATGGGCAATGCTGCACATCCATAGGTGGTGAATTGATGGAAGGCCATACTTTTTGAAATGAATGACACACATAACAATTATAAAAATGGACATCCATACTACAATTATTCATATAGTTATTTATTTCCCATTTTTTTTTTTTCAAGGTGCCACTCAGTGTAACTGAACCTGGAACCACGTGATTGTGAAGCGAGCTCCTTACCACACTGCCACATATCCGGTTAAAAAATGCACAACCTTGCAGCACAGTCACGTAAACGCAAGCAACAGTCAGGGCATTGAGAGCAGCCGAACACTGTGGATAGTCAATAGGATGTGTTGTTGCAATACAGGCAGAATCTGTGTTATCAGAGATCAATCAGTGATAAGTGAAATACGGTTCACTATTGAACATATCATGTTAACTCAGATCAGTGATGAACGAATCAGTGATAAACAAGACTACATGTAGTATGTCAGGCCGAACACTGAAGCCAAACACACCAAACGACCAGGAGATGGTGTTAACTTGGTAATTTTGAAAGTAGTTGTGCCCTCCAAACTAATAAAAAGTACCAAAGGAACAGATGGCTTTTATTAACTCTTTAGCATTTACACTGGCCATATCCAGTCAAAATCTAGCTTCTCACACCTACCCTACAATGTCATTCTAAAAATAAGCAATCACATCATTGAAATTTCGAAGCTACAAGATAACGTATGGTTAATTTAATACAATGTGAATAAATAAGACAGAGTAATTTGAATGTTAAAGGTTGTGGAGATGCGTGGCTTAGTGGTTAGGGTGTTGAACTCTCATGATCGTAAGGTTGTGGTTTCGATTCCTGGGCTGGGTGATGCGTTGTGGTCTGGAGCAAAACACTTCATTTCACGTTGCTCCAGTCCACTCAGCTGGCAAAAATGAGAAATCCTGCGACGGACTGGCGTCCTGTCCAGGTGGGGAATTTCTACGCCATTGAAACCAGGAAACCGGCCCTTATGAGCCTGGCATGGCTCAAGAAGGAAGGAAGGAATGCTAAAGGTTAATCCAGGCATGTATGTACGTTACATCATTATCATCATCATTTAATGTCTGCTTTCCATGCTGGCATGGGTTGAACGGTTTGACTGAGGACTGGCAAGCCAGGAAGCTGCACCAGGCTCCAATCTGATCAGGCAAGGTTTCCACAGCTGGGCACCTTTCCTAATGCCAACCACTCTGAGAGTTTAATGGGTGCTTTTTACATGCCACAGACATAGGGACCCATTAGGCAGCACTGGTATCAACCACACTCGAATGGTGTTTTTTTTACGTGCCACCAATATGGGAGCTAGTCAGGTGGTACTGGCATCGACCATGCTTGAATGGTGATTTTTACATGACACCAGCATGGGAGCCAGTTAGGCAGTATTGGCATTGACCATGCTCGAATGGTGCTTTTTATGTGCCACTGGCACAGGAGCCAGTCTAGCGGCACATTACAACTCTTGAATAATACTCCCTTTATTATAACAGTTCCATACCAATCTGGGATGACTTCTACTACAGCTGCCTTTAAACATTAGGAGGAGAGTGGGAGGGAGGGAGGGAGAGAGAGAGAAAGAAAGAAAGAAAGAAAGAGGAGTAAAGAAAAATAACTTCTGACATATTTCTCTTAAATACTGAAAATTTAGAAGACACTAATTATAACTTTGGACTTTAAATTTGAAAAACAAAATTCCAGTTTGTGATAAGTCATCTTGAGCAGATAAATATAAAGGGGTGGTGGTGGTAGTAGTAGTAGCAGCAACAGCAGCAGTGGTAGTAATAGTAATGGTGATGGTGGTGGTGGTAGTAGTGGAGGAGATGATTAGAACAAGGTCAAGCTTCATTAAGACCTATGATCAAAAGCATACCAGCCATGGCCACCCAGTCTTTGTTTGCGATAACTAACACTACATTATCTAATATATGCTTTCCATTTTTATGAGACGGCAAGGTGTGATTTCAGAAATTTTCTAGGTTTTTTTTTTTGTTATCACAGGTATTGGTGGTGATGATGATGATGGAGTGGAGGGGGGGATCAGGTGTGGCAGAAATAGCTCTTGATTAAAAAGAAGGTTAATGTTTGATGAGTTAATTTCCCCAACCACAGCATCTTGAATCCACCGAGAAGGGAAAAATAATTAGTACATAAAAGAAAAAACAATTAGTGATTTCTTTTTGACAAAGTAAGTAGTTTTAATATTTCTAAGAGGAAAACTGTGACAAGATTTGAGCAAGTTAGGTACATTAATGGTGCTTTTATTAGCAATACCAGGACAAATTGCAACAAACTAATAATAATAATAATAATGATGATGATGATAACAAAAATAATAATCCTTTCTGTTATAGGCACAAGGCCTGAAAATTTGGGGGAGAGGATAGGCGATTACATTGACCCCCAGTGTGTGACTGGTACTTATTTCATCGAGCCTGAAAGGCAAAGTCGACCTCTGTGGAATTTGAACTCAGAACATAAAGATGGATGAAATACTGCTAAGTGTTCTGCCTAGCGATAATAATAATAATAATAATAATAATATAAATAATAATGATAATCAATAATAAATGCCGTGATGCAGTACCAGGCAGTGGCTCTCATGGCTTCTGATCTTAAGTGACTGGAAGTGTTATGTACATTGTTTTGTCTTGGCATAAAAGATGGGCTACAGCAAATATTCTGCTCAATACCACAGATTTGCTTGTCAGTTGTTTGACCTTAACCAGTTGACCATGTCCCTTAGTGGCTGACGATATGTGCATCTCTGATCACGAGCAGAAGTAGAGGGGAAGCATCATAGCCATGTATTGAGAGGTATTCTTTGGGGTTTGGATAATTCACCTCTGGAAACATGGGTGCTTTGTTCAACATCCTTAAACAACCCTTATTCAGGGACCTTTTGAGCAGGATGGGTTACTCAACCTGAAGAAAATTCTAACTGGGCCCCATCTGCAAGTCATGTGGTGTTTATCTTGATATGAGATCACTAATTCGCACACATATGGTTGTGATGCATGTGCCTGGTGCACCCTTATCAGACAGGTAGTCATGATGGGTATACTGGGCTTTGTATATTTTACCCTAGTGTCACTTTGAAGGCATGCACTGCTCTCTCACCCAATAACAATAATAATAATTGTTTCTACTAAAGGCACAAGGCCTGAAATTTGGGGGAGAGGGTTAGTTGATTACACATCACCCCAGTGTGCAACTTGTACTTATTTCACTGACCACGAAAGGATGAAAGGTAAAGTCAACCTCGACAGAATTTGAACTCAGGGCATAAGTACGATTCTGCTAGCTTGCTGCCTGAGATGATAACAACAACAATAACAATAATAATGATGATTTCAACTCTTGGCACAATGCCAGCAAGTCTGGGCCAGTGGTCAAGTGTTCAATGGGTATTGATTTTATCACCTCTGAAAGGATGAAAGACAAAATGCTGAGTGGTAAAATGCCACTAAACATTTTGCCTGGCACTGTCATACAAGTCATGTCTTTCATTTCCAGTTTTCCAATAAAACATTCCTGGCCAGGTATGGGAAATATCACCTTGCTTGGAAACAGGTGAAGGTTAGTCACAAGAAGGGCATTCAGCTTTTGAAAAACTTGCCTCAATAAGTTCTAATTGATGCAGGTATGGAAAAGTACACATTAAAAGGACGGCGATGATGACGATGACAACACACACACACACACAGAGGCATGGCTGTGTGGTAAGAAGCTTGCTTCCCAACCGCATGGTTCCAGGTTCAGTCTCACTGTATGGCAACTATATATATATATAGTAGTTGTGATACCTGTGCCGGTGGCACATAAAAAGCACCATCCGAACGTGGCTGATGCCAGCGCCACCTTGACTGGCTTCTGTGCCGGTGGCACGTAAAAAGCACCATCCGATCGTGACTGTTGCCAGACTCCCCTGGCACCTGTGCCGGTGGCATGTAAAAAGCACCCACTACACTCACGGAGTGGTTGGCGTTAGGAAGGGTATCCAGCTGTAGAAATTCTGCCAGATCAGACTGGAGCTTGGTGCAGCCTTCTGGCTTCCCAGACCCTGGTCGAACTGTCCAACCCATGCTAGCGTGGAAAACGGACGTTAAACAATGATGATGATGATATATATATATATATATATTTATATATATATATTAATATATTAGAGAGAGAGAGACAGAGAGAGAAGAAATAGGTTGCTTATACTCTTCATTGGAAAAACAACGGGTGATAGACCAACCAAAAGCAAATTGCATTGATCAAATTCATCTCCGAGGATTTTGAGTAAATCAAAGGATAAAGTGATCTTAGAGGAATCAATAAAACTGAAATCAATGTTTAAAAAGAGAACGAGGAATTGGAAGAGAATTTTAAGATTTAGAGAAAAAAATTACACAAGATTCCAAGAGTGTTGCACTTTGGTAATGAGAAGTGAAGAAAACAATGTAATACTTTCTGTTAATGGGAAATAAGTAGTGGTGGTGGTGGTGGCGTTGATGGTGGTGGTTACAGTAGTGGTAGTGGTGGCTACAGTAGTGGTAGTGTTGATAGTGGTGGTTACGGTGGTAACGGCGAGCTGGCAGAAACGTTAGGACGCCGAGTGAAATGCTGTGCAGTATTTCGTCTGCTGCAACATTCTGAGTTCAAGTTCCGCCGAGGTCGACTTTGCCTTTCATCCTTTCGGGGTCGATTAAATAAGTACCAGTTATGCACTGGGGTCGATATAATCAATCAGCCCCAGTACTTGACTAGTATTTTATCATCATCATCATCATTGTCCTAAATTTCTAAATTGGTTAGGCCTG
>NC_043017.1:7226302-7278802 GCF_006345805.1 Octopus sinensis | reverse complement strand
ATGCTTAAACATACAGTATAAAAGGAATAAATACTTGTTTATCAAAAAACCTATTTATTAAAGAGCACGAAAATGGAATTAAATGAAACAATACAGGTTATTTACACTAGGATTAATTAAATAACCATCTAATTAAAATCAATGTAAAGAATAAAATCACAAGTCATAATTACACCAATTAACAAACACGTGTGTTTCATTTGCTGCTGAGACTAGCACAGAAAATGTACAAAACCTATCTGGAACCCCCCAATACTAAGACAAATCTCACTTCAATAAAAGATAAAAAGAAGGCTAAACAAATATTTATTTCTTTATTGCCCACAAGGGGTTAAACATTATAGGGGACAAACAAGGACAGAGAAAGTGTGCATAACTGGTACTTGTTTAATCAACCCCGAAAGGATGAAAGACAAAGTCGACCACGGTGGAATTTGAACTCAGAACATAGCGACAGACGAAATACCTATTTCTTTATTACCCACAAGGGGCTAAACACAGAGGGGACAAACAAGGACAGACATAGGTATTAAGTCGATTACATCGACCCCAGTGCGTAACTGGTACTTAATTTATCGACCCTGAAAGGATGAAAAGCAAAGTCGACCTCGGCGGAATTTGAAGTCACAACGTAACGCAGACGAAATACCGCTAAGCATTTCGCCCGGTGTGCTAATGATTCTGCCAGCTCGTCACCTAGGCTAAACAGATATTAAACCAGTGCTTAATAAACGAAATTAAACAAGAGGAATAAACAGATAAAAATTATCGCATGTTAAATCTATACCTTAATGACAACTAGAATGAAAAGAGCATCACTCTAGTATTAGATAATAAAAGGTGTCCATAAATTAATAGCTTTGCAATTTAAAAAATTCTGGAAAAAATGAAATATAAAGATAATATATAAGGAAACAAATAAAGTTATATTAGTGACTTGGAGGAACAAGCTATTTCGTTATGCAACCATAATATACAACAAAATATATTAAACATTTTTATAAGTTAACACTATGTCCTACTGTGTTAGCAGTGCTATTACATCACATGGTAATGTTATCTCTTCAGATTTTTTATAGAAATTATAGCCTCTGATGATTTTGTCATGAAGTTGATAAATTGTGGAAGTTGTAAAAATGATTTATGAACACCCAGTAAATCATTGCAAGCAATGTAAAGACAATCACAAACCTAAATCACAGCCGATAGATCGCAAACATGTTGCATGTAACAGCAGGACCGTCCCAATGTGTGTGTGTGTGTGTGTGCGTGTGTGTGTGCGTGTGTGTGTGCGCATATGCATACATGTATGAATGTATCTTTTGCAAAATGTATGAAAGAAGAATGGAAGCATTGTCTCAAAAGAACTGAAAACTCATGATTTTTTTTTTTTTTTGTTCTTTTAATGAAAGTCAGCTTTGCAATATTTATTCTGCAATAAGTTACAGGCACTCCCTTTGCTCACTAAGTTGTCAGAAATGCAATGAAGCAATAATCAGTCCCATTAGAAATCTGTCATAAAAGGCCATCAATAATTATGATATAAAATAAATATATATAAAAAAAAACAATAAATATGTGATGACTATTTAATAATTCTTTGGCAGATATCTTTCCTTTCTTTAAATTTTTAATTAAAATAGTAACAAAGGAAAAAAAAACAAAGAAAATAAAATCATGACTTGAATGAGACTTCTTGGAAATAAAATTTAAAACAAGGAATTATCAAGAGGACTATTATGTGGTTGCCTGACATATTAGAAAGAGCCCTAAATATCCCTCATATTACACCCTGCAATTTTCACTGAAGACAGCTATTTTTAGCCTGTTACATGTATACTGTATTTTAGTTTTAGCTAAATGTTTATAGATTAAGTATTTTATTACTGCAGAAAGATTTCTTTTCGGTTTTTTTTCCCCAGTCCATCACATTAGCTAAAATCCTTCATCATGTTACATCTTTGCCAGCCATCAAAGTCTTTGGATACACAAAGCCTGGGAGAGAAAGACAAGGGAGCTACTATGGCCAGAATGCCTCATACCTTTGGTCATCAGGATCTACTTAGTTATAACTAAGCTGGCGCTAAAAGGGAAATAACATCTAAAACAATGAAACACTAGAATCACGTCTGTTTGCATTGAGAATATAAACAGGCGCAGGAGTGACTGTGTGGTAAGTAGCTTGCTTACAACCACATGGTCATGGGTTCAATCCCACTGCGTGGCATCTTGGGCAAGTGTCTTCTACTATAGCCTCAGGCTGACCAAAGCCTTATAAGTGGATTTGGTAGACAGAAACTGAAAGAAGCCCATTGTATATATGTGTGTATATATATATATAGTAGAAATATGTTACAAAAAGAAAATATAAAATACACGTGGAAATGTAAGGGTAAAATATGAAAAATCAATGAAAATGCACATTGTAAATCAAAAAAGGCTTTTTATGACAGGTAACGACAAATATAGACATTTAGATTGACTGACGTAGTCATAAAAGTCATTATTTTGAGATGATTATAAAATCAGAAAACAAAGCGTACCATGGTTTCTGCAAAGCTATTCATTGCTTTTCTCTCTCTCTCTCTCTCTCTCTCTCTCTCTCATATATATATATATATATATCAATGTTTGCTTTTATGTTATAATAAAAAACTATTTTCCATTCCTCTGACAATGACTCAGCTGGCTGAAACTTTGAAGTCACTGTCAACAGCATTCTTACACAACATGGGAGGCGATAATATGCTTCACCTTAAATTTTCAATTTTATGTTCTTTGTCTTTTTATACTTAATTCATGAAGCAACATCAACAACTACAACATTATCGTGGATATTAATGAAATTTCCTCCAAGATAAAAACCAGCCTATCTAGAATACATTAACTTGTAACGATAATGAGCCGGAGGTAAACAATGTCACAGAAACTAACCGACGTCGAAAGATAATGGTAATGAATTCCATGAAATATCTGTGGGTGTATTTGTGTGCGCGTGTGTATGCATGTATACATAAATGAATATAAATACGTATACAATACATATATAAATATATGTATGTGAAATTGAAGCACAAAGCAGTAATGGGTATAAATATAAATTTGTTACCAGTTGAAATATGCTTGAGGCTTATTCAAACCTGAAAGAAAGCCGTTACTGTATTTTCTCTCCTGACAAAATAAAATGAATGACTTTCTCACAGGCCTGAGTATGCCTCAAACATATTTCAACTTGTAACAAGTGTGTGTATGTGTTTTCTTTTATTCTTTTACTTGTTTTAGTTGTTTGACTTCGGCCATGCTGGAGCACAGCCTTGAAGGGTTTTAGTCAAACAAATCGGCCCCAGAACTCATTTTCTAGGACTGCTTGTCTATCGATTAATAGATAATGGTCTCAAATTTTGGCACAAAGCCAGTAATTTTAGGAGTGATAATAAATTGATTGCATCACTCCCAGTGTTCAACTGGTACTTACTTTAACGACTCCGAAAAGATGAAAGACAAAGTTGACCTCAACAGAGTTTGCACTCAGAACATAAAGACAGATAAAATGCCACTAAGCATTTTGCCCATCATGCTAACAATTCTGCCAGTTCACCATCTTAAAGTTAAAAGAAAAAAAATTAAATAAAAATCTGGACATCAAAATAAATAAGAATCAAGCTGTGTTTTCCACTCCAAGAACCAGCTCTTGTTGCTGTGTGGCACTTTGTATGCCCCACTGCCTCATTAACCCCAAGAGCTTTGCTGGAAGAGCAGAAGTTACTTTGTAGGGCCTCCCATTCTGGAGGTGGCGAGCTGGCAGAAACGTTAGCACGCTGGGTGAAATGCTTAGCAGTATTTCATCTGCCGTTACGTTCTGAGCTCAAATTCCGCCAAGGTCGACTTGCCTTTCGTCCTTTCAGGGTCGATAAATTAAGTGCCAGTTACGCACTGGGGTCGATGTAATTGACTTAATCCCTTTGTCTGTCCTTGTTTGTCCCCTCTGTGTTTAGCCTCTTTTGGGCAATAAAGAAATAAGGGCCTCCCATGCTGGACAGGTCAAAGGACTGAGACCAGACTAATGTGGACCACTTTTTCCAGAGACACAAATGGGTTTGTGTAAGGTCAACACCTCCGCCTTGAAAAATGCAAACAGACCTCCGGGAGAGAAAGGCCTTCTCTCAAGGAACCTGGAACCAACCAGGGAGGCAAGAGAGAGGATACCCTAAAAATAGCTGGAGGCAGAGATGGAAAAGCAGGATCCAACTGGATAGAAGCAGAAAAGATGGCCAAGAGTTGAGAACAGTGGAGAAAAGTTGTCAATGGTCTAGAACACTCAATAGCAAACGAAGTGTTTCAGTAAGTAAATCGTGTTTTAATCATTTAAGTTCTAGATACTTCCATCCTGTGTTCTCTGGCCATAATTCATCTCTGACATTAAGTGCAAACCAGCAAGTAAAAGGTTTTATTTAACAACACCCTCTCCCCTTTCCTTCTTCAGGCCTTATATATGCATTTCAATTGGTTGCAGAGCCCGAGGAGTGGAGGGAGAGGACAAAAACAGTGATGGTTGTAGTGTTGGTGGTTGTAGTGGTGGTGATGAATGAAACAATAAAAAATCCCCCCAGTCCCCCCGCCCCGCTGTTAGTCATTTCATTGTGAATGAAACTAAATAACACACTTGACAGCTGTATTTCTCTTAATTTATTTCAACAATTCTCACTGGACATTATAATCAAACAAAAAAAAAAGATGGACTGGTGGATAGCTGGATGGATGGTCAGTAGTCAGCCACAGGATTACAACAACTCAATATCATCATCATCATCATCATCATCGCCGTTTTTATGTCCATCGTTTCCATGCTTGCATGTATCAAAACAAAATCTGTTGAGGCAGAATTTTCTGCAGTTGGATGCCCTTCCTGTCACCAACCCTCACTCGTTTCCAAGTAAGGTAATATTTCCCCATGACCAGAGATGCTTTTCATGGAAGACTGGAAATGAAGGACAACTGCTTTTAAGTGGGAAAAGAAATAGAGGCAAGGAGGGAGGGAGTGAGTGAGTGAGTGAGAAACAGAGAGTGAAAGATGGAGGGAGAGGGGGTAGGGAGAAGCCCATTGTATGTATGAGGATATGCTGAAAAGTTCCTGGCTTTGGGGTTTAAAAAATACAGGAGGATCAGTTAATTATGGTTTTATTCACCATGTTCCCCTCATAGATTCACACACTTATTGCAGCAGTCCTTCAGTTTTTCTAAGCCCTGTAAAAGAACTCAGAAATCTGGGCTTCCAACCAGGCCTTTTGAAATACCCCTTAAAGCCAGGAACTTTCCAGCACCTCTTCATCATATGTGTGTGCATCTTTGGTGTATGTGTTTATCCCTCACTACTGCTTGACAACTGATGTCGGTGTGTTTACGTCCCAGTAACTTAGCAGTTCAGCAAAAGTGACTGATAGAATAAGTACCAGGCTTTACAAAAAAATGATAAGTACCAGGGTCGATTCGTTGAGATAAAAACTCTTCAAGGTGGTGTCCCAGCATGGCCACAGTCTAATGACTGAAACAAGTAAAAGACAGAAGATAAGATAAAAAGGGTAAGATGTTTGTGGTTCAAACACCTTCGATTATTGGTTTTCCAAGCAGGTGTTGATCTAGGGGTCAACAAGTGCAAACCTGTATTTTTCACATAACCAAGACTGAGTTCATACAAAAAAGAAAAAAAAAATCCTCACTGAATGGGATGCCAGTCTTCTACAAGGTTAACTTCCCAGCTATATTTTTTGTTTATAGGTGAGTGGACTGGAGCAATGTGAAATGAAGTATTTTGCTCAAGAACACATAACACACTGCCCTGTGTGGGAATTGAAACCACAATCTTACAATCAGGAGTGTAACATCCTAACCACTAGGGCACATGAGTTCACCCGTCCTAGACACACTCCCTCCCACACTCACACCAAAAGCGGAAAAGATGCTTGTGGCTGGAACACCTTTGATCATGGGTTTTCCGCACAAGAGATGACCTTGGGGGTCAACAGCAAGTGTAAGCTTACATTCTTGACATAGCCAAGACTTGAGGTCTGGTCTTAAAGAAAAAGAAAAAAAAAAGGCCAGACTTCCTTTAGCCAGTCAGAAAATACTGAACATTCCAGGACAGCTGGCTGCTAATTCTTCTACAAATCACTACATAGGTGAAACAAAGTAGGGGTTGGGAGTGGGACATAATAAAGGACACCCACTAATGTTCACCTTGCTGGCTTCAGTGTCCAATAATGGTTGGTTGGTTGGTTGGTTGGGTGGAAAATTACATATGTATATCCTTCATGACGTATCAAGAAAATTGCCATAATCAAGGCTGTGTGGTAAGAAGCTTGCCTCCTAACCACATGGTTCTGGGTTCAGTCCCATTGCACGGCATGTTGGGCAAGTTTCTTCTGCTACAGCCTTAAGCCAACCAAAGACTTGTGAGTGGATTTGGTAGACAGAAACTGAAAGAAGCCCATCGTATATGTGTGTGTGTGTATGTGTGTGCCCTCCCACCATCACTTGACAACCCCATAACTTACGTCTTCGTAACTTAGCAGTCCAGCAAAAGACCCCGATAGAATAGTACTAGGCTTACAAAGAATAAGTCCTGGGGTCCATTTGTTCAACTAAAGGCAGTGCTCCAGAATGACCACAGTCAAATGACAGAAACAAAATATATATATATATATGTGTGTGTGTGTGTATATATATATATATATATATATATATTATATATATATATATATATATATATAATGTTTGTAGGGTTAAAAATCCAAGCTGTGCCTTCTTGAAGCATATCTGCTTATTCTAGTATTCCAATTCCATATATAAATGTCATATTTATGTGAGGTGTACATAGGAGTTGAAAATTCTGGAAATTTATCTGCAGAGTAATTGTATATAAAATCAAAAGACTGGAAGAATTCTTTGGTATTATCTATTCACCATTACACATGTTTCATTTGCCAATAGGAAATACAAAAGCATACATGTAGGATTTCTTCAGAGCGTTATCCCACACATACAGTTTTGTAACTCTTATTACTCTTTTACTTCTATCAGTCATTTGACCGTGGCCATGCCGGAGCACTGCCTTTTTAGTCGAGCAAATCGACCCCAGGACTTATTCTTTGTAAGCTTAGTACTTATTCTATCGGTCTCTTTTGCCGAATCGCTAAGTATAGGGATGCAAACACACCAGCATTGGTTGTCAAGCGATGTTGGGGGGAGACAAACACAGACACACAAACGTATACACAAACACACACACATATATATATACATACACACAACGGGCTTCTTTCAGTTTTCATCTACCAAATTCACTCACAAGGCTTTGGTCGGCCTGAAGCTATAGTAGAAGACACTTGCCCAAGGTGCCACACAGTGGGACTGAACCCGGAACCATGTGGTTGGTAAGCAAGCTACTTACCACACAGCCACTCCTGTGCCTATTAGCAAATGAAACATGTGTAATGTTGACTAACTAATATCAATCTCCTGTTTTGACATATATATATATATGTTAGTTGCAATACAGAAAGATTATCTTAGAAAGCTAATAAACCCATGATTAAAATTAATGTTTATTTCTTGTGTTCTAACGAAGCAATACTACCTGAGGTGTCTAATTTCATTTTCTTGGACAGCAAACATTAATTTAGGTTACTCTTCTCGATTACACAGTATCGTTAGCAGCGAAGAGCAAACATTAAGCATTTAGATGTACTTATGTGGTCAACACGGAGAGGAATAAATCATTTTTAGCTTTTTTTTATATTGTTCAGATTTTAAGTTATTTACAATAAATGTTGGTGAAATATTAGTA
Organism: Octopus sinensis; assembly: GCF_006345805.1. NCBI lineage: Eukaryota > Metazoa > Mollusca > Cephalopoda > Octopoda > Octopodidae > Octopus > Octopus sinensis. The sequence goes on along the minus strand of NC_043017.1, from coordinate 7,270,959 downwards.
AGAACCTGAGAATGGTATGTTGCTGCATCAGCAGACTTCTATTACAAGATTTAGTTTTGAGCATTTCATAAGTTATGTAGGTGTTACCTGAAAAAAATTCCTTTTGATGAATTACCCTACCTATAAAACAAAACAGGCAAATATAATAATGATAATAATAATAATCAGCATCATTGTTTTAACATTCACTTTTCTATACTTGCATGGATCAGATGGAATTTAATGAGGCAGACTGTCTATAGTTGTGTGCCCTTCCTGTCGTCAACTTTTATGTTTCTGAGTGAGGTAACATTTCCCCATGGCCAAATGTTTTTGCAGAATATTGGAAATGAATTGTTGTTGTCTGTTCCTTCTCGAGCCATGCCTGGCTCATAAGGGCCAGTTTCCTGGTTTCCTTGGCATATAGGATCCCCACCTGGATGGGACACCGGTCCGTCACAGGAGAGGAGAGTGAGAGAAAGTTGTGGCGAAAGAGTCAGCAGAAGTTCGCCATTACATTCTGCTAGAGCCACGAGGAGCTTAGGTGTTTCACTCATAAACACACACATCACCTGGTCTGAGATTCGAACCGGCGATCCCTCGACCGGTCTGAGATTCGAACCAGCGATCCCTCGACCGTGAGTCCGCTGCTCTAACCACTAGCCCATGTGCCTCCACTATGGGAAATGAATGACATTCATTTATAACAATCACATGATGTCGAGTAAACACAAACACACACATTCACACAAAAATGCATACAAATAGGATGTTTGAACTCTAGCTTACAATAAGCATGTTGCTCTCAACCCCTTTGCATTATGTATCCTTACACCCACGGTTGGTCCTCCAAACCAGCGTTTCTCAGCTATTTCTACCTATGGATAAAACTACTTCTATAGATACTACTTTCAAATTTCTTATTTTGTCACCCACCCCCCCATTTGCTCGTGTAAGTTAAGTTAAGTTAATTTTTTGGCTCAAAAAGCAAAAAGCAAGGACATGGAGTTATGTACAGGGTGGTGTTCATGCAAAGAGTTCAGGCCATTTGTGGTCAAGGGAGACTTTGACCACAAATGGTCGTCGGCATCTTCACTATCTCATCGGGCAGCATATTCCACGGATCTCTCTGACAGAACATGTTTCAGTAGCTGGAAACATGTTGAACTACGGAAACCATTAAAGAAAAAAACCGAGCTGTTTCTTGCAATAAATACACCCAAAGCAAAATTTTTTTTCACAGACATTGGAGTGGCTGTGTGGTAAGTAGCTTGCTTCTGAACCACATGGTTCCAGGTTCAGTACCACTGCATGGCACCTTGGGCAAGTGTCTTCTACAATAGCCTCGGGCCGACCAAAGCCTTGTCAGTGGATTTGATAGATGGAAACTGAAAGAAGCCCATCGTATATATGTATATGTGTACGTTTGTTTCTGTGTTTGTCTCCCCAACATCGCTTGATGACCGATGCTGGTGTGTTTAAGTCCCTGTAACTTAACGGTTCAGCACAAGAGACCGATTGAATAAGTACTAGGCTTACAAAGAATAAGTCCTGGGGTCAATTTGCTCAACTAAAGGCGGTGCTACAGTATGGCCACAGTGAAATGACTGAAACAAGTTAAAGAGAAAGAGTAAAGGGAAACCCTTAAAACACTACTGTGAATCCCTAATTTACTAAGTTGCTTGCATGGCACCCCAACAGGGACATATGGACTTTGTTTGAGCCTCACTGCTTTAAACTGATTACTGCAGGAGCTCCCTAAGATAGATACACTAACTCTAAAGCTGCTTAGTGTTACTGGAAATGAAGAGAGGCTATACCTCCAACATAAGGATGGTGTCTGTGGTCTTAAATCTGCATTGATGTCATGTGAAGCATATACTGTAATGCTTAAGCAACATCTGCAGAAGGGAAATGAAGCCAGGAACTAAACTTGCTCAAACTTGGCAAGAATGAAAACAGCAATATCATTAGGATCAGTGACAAACCTGAAAAGAGGCACAGAGTAAGAGTCGGTGTAGATCTCACCCCAAGAAGCATTGGTTAATTCTATTTATCAGAACAATAAAAAGTAATGGACAAGTTCACTTAGAACATAATGCACAAAAGACAAAAGCTCTATAGGGAATAAATCAAATCAAAAGCTTGGCACAAAGGACTGACAAGTTTATGACATATCACTTTGAAAGCAACTTCCATGCAACTGAAGAACAAGAGGTCACCACCAAGTGGCCGCTGTTTAGAAGGCAGAAACCACTAAAGAACAATAATTGTAGGTTGTGCAAAACTAAAACAGAAGACAGCAACTACATCATAGCCAGTGAGAGAATGTCTTCTGGGTCTTATCTGCCCATGAGGTATGATGCAGTGGCCAGAACAGTCTGGAATAGAATAAGTACAATGAAAATACTAACGAAGTTGATTGTATTGAGACCAATGGGTCAAAAGGATATGGGTTGAACTTTAAAAATTCAAACAGCCACCAAGTTAAAAGACCAGCTAGATATTGTTGTGTGGAATCACAAGAAAAAATATGTCGTTGTGGAAATCAGCTGCTCTGGATACATGGATTTGAACACAGAATGCTAGATGCCAGAATATATACCTATTCCTTTACTAAACACAGAGAGGACAAACAAGGACAGACAAAGGGATTAAGTCAATTATATCGACCCCAGTGCATAACTGGTACTTATTCAATTGACCCTGAAAGGATGAAAGGCAAAATCGACCTCGACGAAATTTGAACTCAGAACGTTAGTGGCAGACGAAATACGGCAAAGCATTTTGCCGGCGTGCTAACGTTTCTGCCAGCTCGCCACAATAAATCCCTCAATGCCACTTTATTTGATTATCTATACTTATGCCACTGAGCCAATTTAGTTATTTCCCTTATTGCGCTGTTGTCCTTTTTTTTTTTTTTTAACTCGGTGGAGAAAAGTTTGTCTGAGGTGTGTGAGAGGGAGATGTAAAGAGAAATGTTATTTTGTCGTCATATGTCGCTAAGTTCAATTCAGCAATGTCAAACTCCCCGCTCGTCCTCCTCCTCCATGCAACTAGTCTTTGATTAATTAAACTTATCCCGCCGGCCACATTAAGTGCGTAGGTGATTTATTAAGCTCGACGTCAATGGTTATGATAGTGATGACACAATAGTAGGATAGGACGTGGGTAGAGGCGGCGGTAATATGTATAAGTCTGCAGGGAGCTATTCTAAATATGACCTTAACTCTTTAGCATTTAAACTGGCCATATCCGGCCAAAAGTATTCTGCCTGTTTTATGTTCAAACTGGCCAGATCTGGTCTCTCACACCAACCCTACAATATCGTTTTAAAAATAACAGCTATCTCATCAAAATCTCATAGCTACAAGATAATGCATGATTAGTTCAAAACAAAATGGATGAAAAAGCATTAATTTTGGTAGAATAATGCAAACACTAAAGGGTTAAACATTACTACATCAAGAGAGAGGGTCGTTATTTCAAAGAGGAGACCAACAAACAGAGATAAAGAGAAAAGGGGACGAGGAAAAGAACCTAATAGAATTAGTTCTGTGGGACTGTAATTTCTGATCCGGTAAAATATACAAAATTTCCATTTTCCAAAGTCGAAATATTAATTAACTGTTTCTTTATTACCCACAAGGGGCTAAACACAGAGAGGACAAACAAGGACAGACAAAGGGATTAAGACGATTACATCGATCCCAGTGCGTAACTGGTACTTAATTTATCGACCCCGACGGGATTTGAACTCAGAACGTAAGGGCAGACGAAATACGGCTCCGCATTTCGCCCAGCGTGCTAACGATTCTGCCAACTCGCCGCCCTTTCGAAATATTAATTATTTTGAGTCTACTGTTTATCCCTAATTGAAGAAATAATTATGCAAATTTGTTTATTGCGTGTGTGAGTGTATGTCGTGTGTACCCAGTGCATGTGTGTAATGGTGTGTGAATACGTGTACGTGTATACCAGTGTGTGAAATTGTGCATGTATATGTGTATGATCAGTGCGTGTGTACGTGTACGATGAGTGCGTTTGTGAAACTGTGAATACATATATGTGTGCGCATGTCTGACTGCATGTATGTATGAGCGTGAATATATATATGTGTGTGTGTGTGTGTGTGTGTGTGTGTGTGTGTGTGCGCGTGTGAATGCATACGCGTGTTTCTCATCATATATATATATATACACATACACACACATATATATATATACATACACACACACACACACACACACGTGAAATCTACAGAATATTTTATTTACACCCAACACAGTCACGTCAACGAAAACCGTGTCTTTGGATTTTTCCATACACTGCAATGACAAAGCCGAAATTATTCAGTTAATTGCTGTCACGCAAACACTGAACTTACAGTTTGACCTCCCACAATATATATAAATAAACAAAACTAAATAATAACGAAACTTCACCCCCCCCACCTCTTTTGTGACAGTTATACGAAGATAGATGTCAAATACGTCAAAGAGAAACTGAACGTGGGTGACAATAACGAAGATTGAAATATGGTAATTTTGATCCCTAACGGTTAACATATTAAAGACGATAGGTCGGAGGCGGAGAGGGAGAGACGGAATCTAGCAAAACATAAATATAAGCATAACTATTTATACATACACATGCATATACAGATCGCATATGCACACATATATATACATATTAACACATGTACACACATTTATGTATAAATTTTGTTGTTTTGGGTTTTTTTTTTCTTTCAGTAGTTTCAGCTCCAGAGCTGAGGCCATGCTGGAGCGCCGTCATTAGCTTTACCTTTCATCCTTTCGGGGTCGATAAATAAAGTACCAGATTCGCACTGGGATCGATGTAATCGATTTAATCCCTTTGTCTGTCCTTGTTTGTCCCCTCTATGTTTAGCCCCTTGTGGGTAGTAAAGAAATATATACTTTCTTTCACTATTTGAAACTTCCTCTAAAATACGGCATTTTGAGGGAGTTTGATGTTGCTGCTCTCATCTGTGTTTCTTTGACAGGAGGAAATCCAGTTCTGTTCTGAAGACACCTATATCTAACCCATGTAGGTGTCTCAGGCTTTTGGGGGGAAGATACTGAAGAGCTGTGGGCCCTTGAAACCCAAACAGTTGCAATATCTGGTTCTCTATCCTGATGGCAATGTTGGGATCTTTGACAATATACAGTGGCACCCCGTTCAGCAGTTTGTGTAACTTTCAATGCCAAACTTTGACTCAAACCCTTCCAGGATTTCCCAAATGTATATCACTACATATCTTTCCCGCTTTCGTTCTAGGGAGTAGAATATGAACTTTTTCCGTCTCTCCCAGTAGCTAATGTGTCGCACTGAGACGATCTTCCTTGTGAAGTTTCGCCGGATTACTTCGAATTCCCCCTTTAATTTTATAGTGGTGACCATCGTCGGGAACAGTAGTCTAAATGGCTGAGGACATGTATGCGTGCGCACACACACTAATTAACCATACCTTACTCGGAGTTTTTTGCAGTTTGTTTTTTTTTGTGTGTGGGGAAAAGGGCAGAGACAAATTCGAACTTTGATAAACACAGAATGTTAGCCTAAATTTTCAAATAAGGTACGTCTTAACATTAGAAATTATCCAAAACCCCTAGAGAGTGCATAATTATTTAATTAACCACGTAAACAGTGCACACAATGTAAGCTGTACCAGAAAAGTTTGTTTATAAAGAAGAAAGTAATAGGTTGTTCTTTCTCTGATGAATGTCTAAGAAGATTAGAAACTAGTCGAATCAATTCCAGTTTTTCTAACACACACAAGAGCCTACATTCCTGCAATCCTCTTAAAAATAAGAATACAATTCCGCGCATACCTCAGGGATACGGAGGTGTATTAGCTGCTGCAACAGCAACTAGCATAAAAGTACCGAAGAAAAACTTTTCGTAATAATAATTCTTTCTAGTAAAGGCACAAGGGCTGAAATTTTGATAAGAGGCGGCCAGTAGATTACGTCGATAATAATAACCCATTCTATTATAGGCACTAGTCCTGAAATTTAGTTGGAGGGGACGAGTCGATTACATCGACCCCAGTGCTCGGCAGGTACATATTCTATCGACCCCGATATAATGAAAGGTAAAGTCGACCCCGGGAGAATTTGAACTCAGAACGTAAAGACGGGCGAAATACCTATTTCTTTACCACCCACAAGGGGCTAAACATGGAGTGGACAAACAAAGACAGACAAAGGGATTAAGTCGATTACATCGACCCCAGTGGGAAACTGGTACTTTATTTATCGACCCCGAAAGGATGAAAGGCAAAGTCGACCTCGGCGGAATTTGAACTCAGAACGTAGCGGCAGACGAAATACCGCTAAGTACTTCGCCCGGCGTGCTAACGTTTCTGCCAGCTCACCGCCTAATAATAATAATGATGATGGTGGTGGTGGTGGTGGTCCCAAATTTTAGTATAAAGCCAACAATTTCGGGGAGGGGTTAAGTTATCACATCGACCCCAGTGTTCAACTTTAAAAGGATGAAAGGCAAAGTCGACCCCGGCGGAATTTGAAGATAGAACGTGAAGACGGACGAAATGCCGCTAAACTATTTGCACGGCAATAACGAGCTAGACCCCTATAGCCCAAAATTTTAGGCCTTATGTCTGTAGTAGAAAGGATTATTTTGATTATTGCCAAGTGACAATAATAATAATAATAGACACAGGATGGGCTTCCGCAAAGTTTCCCCTGGCATTTGACCGGTCCGATCCTACAGTTGAAGACATCTATGCCAAAGTGCCGCGCAGTGGGACTGAATCCGAAACCACGTAGTTGCGAAGCGAACTTTTTAACCACAAAGCCATGTCAGCTATAATTTTTGCACAAAAAAATAACAATATTTTTGCCTTATATTCCAATTGGGTCTGTTAAGGCTCGGGCTAGCAGAATCTAAAGCATGCCGGGCTTAGTGGTATTTCGACCGTCTTTACTTTCTGAGTTCAAATTCCGCCGTGGTCGACTTTGCCTTTCAGGATCGATAAAATAAATATCAGTTGAGCGTTGGGGCTAATGTAATCGACTTACCCCTTACCACGAACTTGCTGGCCTTGTGCCAAAATTTTCAACCAATATCAATGGGTCCCAGTCAAAATGTTCAACCATGTGTTTTCAGTTATGCGATCAGTTGAACGATTGGGCTAATTGAATTGATGTTTAAAGTGGCAGACTATTCTGCAGATACGGGTACCTTGAACGTAATTCTCAAGCAGAAATCAGTGTGACAAGGCTAAGGCTTTTGATTACAGATACGATCCTTCCAATTGTTTCCAAACAGATGCCGTCTGCCCAGTTTCACTGACAAGGTTGAACCGAGGCTGCATAAAACGATAATGACCTAAGAAATCATGCTGAGTCACCGTGGTGTATACATACATACAGCGCTGGACTAACCATTAAACAAAATAAGTATGTTCTTAGGACATCAAAGGGAAGGGAGGCACCATAGAAATGGTAAATGGTTGACGGCACAAAAGAATTCACTTTAAACTTGCTAAAATAATATTCGGGATTCCTTTTCTCTCCTAAGTATAGAAGCAGATGTGTTACATAAGATTAATTTTGAAGGTCTGATCAAAGACAAAGTAGGAGAAAACTTTTCAAATATAAAGTGAAAGTATAAAAAAAATACAAATATTTTCTTACTATTAGTTTTGTTTTATTTTATGGTTTATTATTGTTTATATTTTGAATTGTGAGTGCACCAAACATTTCTAAGTGGATAGGGTCTGCATGGGTCTTAATCCAGCTCTATCTATCTACCTGCCCACCTATCTATCTATCTATCTACTTGCCCACCTATCTACATATCTATCTATCTATCTATCTACCAACCAACCTATCTATCTATCTACCTATCTACATATCTATCTATCTATCTATCTATACACACACATTGGCATAGCTACACAAGTGTGATACGAGGTACGACGACTTTATTTCTTCATAACTTTCAGAAAGATGGACATTTTTTTTTGTTTTTTTAATGATATTTTCTACAAATACCTTTCAGACAGTGTAGGTTCCGACTGCATTCTAACTTTTGCTGTATTAGCTTTAATCGGTAGAATGTGCCGTACACGAAATTTTCTTCCCCGAGTCAATTTTGTAACTTACAATCAATTAAAAATAGTAAAACAAAATACACACACATACATTCAGTTTATTTCTCCTGTTCTAACACAACACACACACACGTGTATGTATGTACTGAGTGTGTTCGCATTTAAACTTACAGATTATTCTTTTTGATAATCATACAATTTAATTATAGGCGCGAGCACAGACGTAATATAGACATTCAGATACTTACACATGTCTACGCATTGTTATGTGCATGTATATAGTTAACTACAATTTATATAGTCAGATTGTGTAATATCTATACATATAACCATTACACAATCTCAGAAAATAACAGTATTCTTAAAGAAGATTAAATAAGAAAAATACCAACATCATACTGAACATTTTCAAAATCTTTTTAGTAAATATTACTGAGAGATGAATTAATTATTTTACAAACGACGTTAGGTGCAGTTTTTCAATGAATAAAATCTCAAACAGCACTGCACTAGAGGTCCTTATTGCAAACTTGTGATATCAGATTTCCAATTATGTATGAAGATATATATAAATAAATAAAACATTGCCATTTATTTACACTATAGAAACACACGTTGTTATTTTATTTCTGTTTCGTTTTTGTTTGGCTCCCCGCACCCAAGGATATAAATCCGGGTGGTTCGTAATAACCTGTCGGGTAAGTCGGAGATTTTGGATTGATGGATACAAAGTGTGATATTCCGTTATGTGGTGGGATGAACACTATAACAAAAATAAGTACTCTATCCAGCGAGAGGTAAATATTGAATATACACAGGGTTTATAGTGACTTATAGTAGATCAATCTTAAATCCTATGTATATTAAATGATATATATATATGTATGTATGTGTATGTATATATATACTTACATACATAAATATATACATATGTATGTATGTGTGTATATATATATATATATATGTATGTATATATATGTGTGTGTGTGTATGTATATATATATACTTACATACATAAATACATATGTATGTGTGTATGTGCATATATGTATGTATATATATACTTACATACATACATAAATACATATGTATGTATGTGTTTATATATATATATATATATACTTACATAAATACATATATACGTGTATGTATGTATATATATATATATATATATATATACTTACATAAATACATATATACATATGTACGTGTATGTATGTATATATATATATATATATATATATATATATATAATATATATATATATAATGGCCACGTCTTTCGTGCTATTGTTTAACGCTCGGTTAGCCCTGATAGAGTAGAGCTATAATTAAGGGTATCCCACCACATTTTAGTGCGTCCACCCATTGACTTTTCTCTTTCTTTTTCAAGACAGTAAAATATTCGAGATTCAGATGCCTTGGGGGTTTTTCTCTTTCTTTTTAGCCGGTCGAACGACCACGACAGGCTCCTATCATCATTAGCTAGATAGACATCAAGCTAATAACTCATGCAACTGAGTCATTATAAACTAAACACGACATTGGACCTATACTTTGCAGTAATTTTCCACATAATAAGCCCTAAACAATTATGTTTCGATACGAGGCTTCGTTGACTCATCGATACTGAAATAATCTTAACTTTCCACTAAAAAAAGTAGTGTTGTCCTCTCATAGAATGAAAATGAAGGCATTTGCGAAGAGGGATAAATTAATAAGGCAGCGGAAATTTCCCAAGTGTATATTTGAAGATATCAGGAACTGAGCCAAACATCCTGAACATCAAAAAGCATGTATAATGAGGAGGTTTCCGTAAAATGTAGTTAATATATATGTTGAAATAAAAATGAATAAAATTATAACAGGCCTATACATATATTGGAATAAAAAACGAGGGGCGGGGGAACTTTCACAAACAACTATATAACAATTATTACAAGACAGTCCCAGCTTTATATATGTATAAATTTCACAATTAAAAAATATTAACAATAGTACTGAATATGATAGTTATCCTGGTTCTTTTAAACAGTAAATGGTATTCTTTCAGAAACCATCTACAAGTGGATATACAGGGAACTTTACAGAAAACCTATTTTAATTTTATTCCAAGGCAGGTTGACCGAGGTTATTATTCAACTGAGCACATTGAAATTTAGATCAGGACGTAAACATTGAAGTAAAAACAACGGATTACTAATGTATACCCTTTCCAAAAGCACAATATGTAGTTTGTATTTAGAACTCGTCTTTTTTAGACTTTATAACTTATAGAAAGTGTTTATCTAAAATGATACAAAAAAATTATAAACAAATGCACCAGGAGTGGGTGTCGAAATTTATGTTAATAGAATGTTACAGTAAACTTTAAACAACGTTCTCGACCAACACACACACACGTAATTCTTTGGTTTTACATTTACTCTTGGTAATTGAGAAATACATATTGATTTTCTATTAATGAATAAAGTTGGTGTTGATGCCTGGCCATCAAAGTATAAAAATATTCTAGTTAAAATGAAAGTAAAAGAGATAATTTTAAAACATCTTACAATGAAAGAAAGCACTTCGTTCTTCGGACGTTGAAAACCATTTGCCGTTTTGGGTTTAGGGTACGATTTTTAATGACCTGGGATTATCAAAGATGTATTAATTAGGCGAGGACACGAATGACATTGCAGTTAAGTCTGATATATTTATACATATATTGTAATGTATATTTCAGTGTAGGTGTGAGAATAATTGCCTATTTCTGGAGTTTAACAGAGGGAATAGGCACTCACATGCATTGTATATCATCAGGTTGTGTCGTAATTTCTCGAATAATAAATAGTTAGATGTGACGGTCAAGGAGGACATGAATGACAATGGAAAATAAAAGTGTTCAGGTGAGACTGTTGACTGAGACAAGTTGGTACGATTAGGAAAAATCACACATTTACGGGCTTTTCCCCACCACACACGTAACAATAAAACAGAAAGGCCAGGATGACAGCATTGGTTTCCAAATATGAGGCACGGATAAGGAGAACCAGATATTGACAAAAATTAATATGGTTATTGGACCTGACTGATGTAGGGGTAGCTAGCACTAATTTATCAGTTGTGATACAATAATTGGAGATTGAAAGAAGAAAACAAGAGACATGTGAATGACATTGAGAAGTAAGAAAACAACAAAGTGACGCCAAAGAAAGTCTATACACAACAGATGATAAATATATTGATTTATAAGTGAGATGGTTAATAATGCCTGCCGGACTTCACTGTATTGTAAATAGATATAGGTTTTAAGAGGGTTTACATATTAACAAAGACAACACATTGATGAGACTTATTGGTTGTTACACACTATTTTAAAATGATAAATTTCGTTTATCTTTGTGGAAACAAAACAAATCTTTGAGTTGGAAAAGTCGCTCGTAAATAATAAAGAGACAGAGAGAAAGAGAAAGGAAGAATAAACCGTTTGTCTGTGTCTGTCTGTGTGTGTGAATGTGTGTGCGTCAGAGAGAAAGAAAGAGAGAAGCATAGAAACAGTGTCTGTGTGTGCGTCGAACACGAGATGAGAAGCTGGGATGAACATCTCAATCCCTTTTTTCATACGAAACAAGTCGATAAAATAGGTAAATGAATAGAAAGGTTGTCTGCTCAACAATCTTACCTACGGCTGACTGCTGTTATTTCCTCTTCTATTCGTAAAATCCCATCCTATGGGGTAATAACATATCCATAGTGAGTAGAACCCAGCAGTATATCTACTCATGCTACGCTTCGTTTAATTGTAAACTCGCTGCCTTGACAGGTGCTCATACAAAACCCGAAATGGTTGCTAAAAGATCGATAATTCATCATCACATCACACTTCTGCTAAATACTTGTTGCATGAGCTTTATTTGTTTATTTCTTGGTCTTTGTTGTTGGGGTTTTTTTTTGTCTCTTGTTCAAGTGTTACCGATTACGAGCGAAATAGAAATCTTGTCAACTCATCAGATATATAATTGTGTTTTAAATATATAATCTCAATAATAGACTTGCTTTGTTTTCACATGCGAAGAATAACTTTTAAAAGTTTATAAATCAAGTATTGTTTACATGTATATAAATAAACAATATTTCTTGCAACTTTTTTTTTTCCTTCCGATAGTTATTAGTGTGACGGGAAGGGAGACGGACTGGTTTCGTTCCGTCTTTATCAAAGTTTTTATATAGTCTAATGTTGCAATTATATAAACCGGATGTATATCCCGAGTATATAAAGCGTGTGAGTACGTGTTTCGGTCATTTGCGGAGCAGTTTGTTGGCTGTTGCTGAGGTATGTGCTTTATAAGTCAATCAGCAAGACCGGGGGTAATCGTAGCGTATATTAAGATATATACAGCATGTTGAGGACAATCCGTAGTTTAAGACTTAGCCATTTTAGTAATCGAACTATTTTTTTTCATAATGTATTAACGTTAATCCCCTTTCTTCATAGATTAATATGTATTTTATGACTAGAATTAATATATACTTATTTTTTTTCGCTTTTCCGGTGAAGCTAAATTTTTTTTTTTTTATCTTTTATCTCTTGAAAAAAGACATGGCTTTAATGTAATATATAGTATTTTGTGTATAGATTTACTGTGATATAACTGTAACGGTTCTGCCGTGAGTGGAAACTGGCGGTAACCTGCAGCCACGTGGCTTCATCTGTTGCTCACCGTTCTCACACTTTACTCCACGTGGTCTCTTGCTGTTTATTCTGCTACTGATTTTTTCTATTTCGGTGATGACATTCGCGATTCTGAAGATCAGTTGTTCTCTTCGTGGTGCAGTTTTTGTGCTTCCGAAGTTCTGACAACTTTTTTACATTGCTGTCTTAGAGGCATTTGTCTGAGAAATTTACATTCAGTACAGTCCTAATTGGTTTTTTTTTTTTAATCCTACCCTGCTGTCCATACCACTGCTAGAATCTGCTTTTGTACAGGGTTTTATTTTCCTTTTAGTTCTATATTTTATATAGTTTCGAATATATGTGTTGCGGTTAATTTTTGATTTCGTTAAAGTGAGAAATGCTGCTTGATGGATTCGTACATTTTTTTGTACCCAAGCTGTCCGCGTGTGTCGATCAAGCCATAATTTACTAGTGTATTAATTAGTAGCCATTTAGTGTATGCTCGTTTTTAATGGTAGCTCTTTCATTTGTCTCCAGTTAAATTAGGGATGTTTTGCTACTTAGTTTTAATTTTTACAGAAGTCCTATTAGTCCGGTATGAGGATATTAAATTTCGTCGTTCCTCCTGGGTGGGTGATCTGTGTAACTGCCGTCTGCTAAGTTTGACCTCAACCCTACTGTGACGGTCAACATGTTACCCTTGCTAAATACTATATCGCTGTACAGTTGTAGTTCTATAGAAATGTCCTGAGAGTGATGACCTTGTGGATCGACTGATTATCTTGACGATTTCCCTTCGCCCCTATCTGACTCGGGACATTTTAGTAAATGTTTTTTTTGTCTTCTGTGACTGGTGGTAACGGTACAACTGAAATACCAGAATATGGTGTTTTAGTAGATTAAATACGTTATCTGATTGCTTTCTTTTCGCTCCTGTATATTTGATGTGTCACTTGTTTTATTTTTCACGCTAGCATAAACATGTAATTTGCTGTGATTGATATAGATTTGAGTGCCATCGTGGCGTGGAAAAAAAATTACTGTATGTTATATATCAGCTTTGCATGTTATTTAGATCACTTTCGTTTGTCTCAAAAGATTTTTATCCCTGACTTTTAATGAGAATAACCCAACAGGGGGAAAGCACAATGTGTGCCTTTGTTCATAGACCAACTCGGGTCCAGGGGACTTACTGTATAACGTATGGAAAGTGTCGTATGGGGTGACTGATAATTGTGGAGGACGTTGATCCATTTATACTGCTAATAGACGGTCAACAATTGTAAAGGTGTTTTATGGACATACTGTTATAGTGTCAGCATTACCAATTAGCTTCTGATATCATGATGAACACTAGGTCGGAGTACTGTGCTATTTTCAGCAGTGATGACAGCTCTACTCGTTCACTTCTTCTGAGTATCAGAAACTAATTCTGTGAGCTCCATAGCCCTTCAGCATTCGGTCAAATGTGATACTTATTAGCCTTGTTTTGAGTCATGTTTTATCCCGTAGCTTTGGGATTTATTTTTAGAATGATATTGTTGGATAGGTGCGAGAAACCAAAGATGATCGGTTTGAATGTTAGTGTTTCTCTTAGGTTCCTTTTGCGAATTGGTTTTTTAAACCTGCCTTGTATAAAGTTTAATAAAAGATATTTCCATGTCCCCCTTCTGTTCTAAATTATCTGACTGGTGTGACCCAAAAATTTGTTTATAACTTCTGTTGGATTTCGTGTTGCTCTTCTAAGGGCGTATAGATAGGTATGTATTGTTTCGTTTGTGTGCATCATGTACTAAAAGTTCTGGCTGCTGTTCTCCAGTGTTTTTGCAAAATCAGGCTCAGACTAAAATAAAATTTCTGCAACTTTTGTAGGAGGTGGGGGGGGGGGGCATCCTGTAGGCGACTAAAAATGTTGCAAAGAATAGGCAGCCATTTAAAAGAACTTCATTTTTAATTACTATAGTTTGGTTTTGAAATAGAGGGGTATCATTGCGTTTAATTGAATATACTTGTTGGATGGCTCAATGTTTTACACTTGCAAGTAGGAGGCATGCCTCTAGGTTGCTTCAGCCTTATTCAACCATGGTAAAGTAGAAAAGATTTCTCATTGAATGAGATGAGATTTGGTAAAAACTGTCCTGAGGATGATGATCTTGTGGATCGACTGATACCTTGACGATTTCCCTTCGCCCCTATCTGACTCGGGACAGTTTATAATTGCTGCAATGAGTGAGATAAGAATAATGCCATGTTGTATTAGAGTGATATCCGCTGCTGGTGTTGCGAAACTATCACGGTAAAGAGCACCTTTCGAGCACTGGGCCTCACAGAAGGGGCATCTAACTGTAGAAACCGTACTGAATCAGGCTGGAGTCTGGCACCGCTCCTCAACTTGCCAGCATGGACGTTAAATGGTGATAGATAATGTGGTACTTTTGAAATATGCAGAGGTTGTTTCAATGGATTGAAGAATTTCCCTGATGAAATTCTTTTTGCCCTTGTCTCACTTAAGACATTTCGTTGATGTTTTCACTTACATATACTGTTGTGTTTGGGGAGAGTCCCTTTCTTTTTCTGAAAATTTTCGCTGCTTCTTGCAACCTTTTCAATAGTTTTGACAGTCAAAACTATTGAAAAGGTTGCAAGAAGCAACGAAAATTTTAGGAAGATAAAGGTAATAGGGGGAAATTTTACTGGTGTGTGTTAAATTATAAGGCACTAAAATAGAATGACTTCCCCAGGCACAACAGAATATACTTCAACATACAAACTCACGTATAGAATCTTGCAAACAAAATTCACTTACATAGTTTCCCTTCTTTTATTATTCACAATCTGGTTGTTGCAATAAACCTCTCTCTCTCTCTCTTGTTTTTGTCCTGAGAATGATGATCTTGTGGATCGACTGATGTCCTGACGATTTCCCTTCGCCCCTATCTGACTCAGGACTGTTTTTGAATATTATACGTGGGATAAGATAATTTAAATGTTGATACAAGGTTCCTTCCACCCCAATAATGCGAAAGATTCTAAGGCTGGTTGTCATGTGGATTGACTTGCTTTGCATATTCTTCTTTACCTCTGTCTACCTTAGAACATTTATATTGTAGGTTCAAAGGTGGATTAGGAAATGGTTTAATTTTTTCACAGTGGACAATGTATGAAAATATAGAAAGGTGATGTTGAAAAAAGATCCTGGCTTTAAGGTTAAAGCTGGGAGGTAGGTCAGAAGATATACAGAATATCATGATATGGTATACAATATACCTTTCTCTTTTTTGCAGATTTAATGCATGATGGCAGCTCCTAGTGTATTTTGGTAGAATTGAAGTACAAGTAGTAATGAAATTACTCTTTCTGCAAGGCAAACAACCAGCAGAAATCCATGGCCAGATGAAGAACGTCTTGAAATATGGCTGTCCATCTTACTCCACAATAAAAATCAGGCTAACTGATCATTTTGGCAGGACAGCCAACTTCTGCAACTACAGAGGACGTTGTGCATGTCATGATTCTCGAGGACTACTGGGTTTCAGCTGAGACTCCGAGGATTTCCCGCGAAAGAGTTAATCACATCATCCACAACATTCTGGGCATAGGAAAGCTTTCTGCAAGGTGGGTGCCTGAATGCAGATCTCAAGTACATCAGGATGACAGCATCAAAGGTGATTTTGGACCAGTCTGCAGCAGGAGAGGTTGATTTTATGGCTTGTTTAGTCACCTTGGATGAAACTAGGCTTCATCCCCGGACCAAGCAGCAATCAATGGAGTGGAGTCACGGTTGTTCACCACATCCCAAGAAGTTTTGAACCCGGAAAATGACTAGAAAGGTTCTGGCTTCAGTGTTCTGGGAGTACCCCTTTTATAATACCTGCCAAAGGGTGCACCATCAATGCAGAATACTACATGTCTCTGTTGGATGAAGCTTTGATGCCATGGAAAGCTGACCCATAATGCCCTGCTTTTGTAGGGTAGTTGTACCAACACATGAAACCCTACAGAAACTACACAGCTTTGGCTTTGAATTGGTAGACCTCCGACCTTACTCTTCTGATTATCACCTCTTTTCACAACTGAAGAAACGCCTCCACAATGAAATTTCACTCTGAGGGGTGATTGTTGCTACAACCTCCCAAGTTCTTTTTTCAGGGTTTAGAGAAGCTGAGGAACTGCTGTGATAGGTGTGTGAATCTGAGAGATGAATACGTTGAATAAAATCACTAGCAGCTAAGCCTGGTCTGTTTGGATGATGTGGCTATGATAGATTAACTAATTCTCCTGTATTTTCTTTTATCTAGAGCCAGGGAATTTTAAGTATCCCTTTGTATATAATGTTACCATTACCAATAGTTTCTGATATCATGATGAACACAGGTCGGAACACTGTGCTATTTTCAGCAGTGATGACAGCTCTATTCATTCACTTCTGAATATCAGAAACTAATTGTGTGATGTCTTGTTCTTTGATTCCCCTTCACTTATTCATTTCTTAAATCAATGCTTTGTAATCATGAATTTCAATAAAATGCTTTTATTAAAAAAGAAATAACTTGTCTGTGCTTTTCCTATTCTGTTTTTAGCCCAGTTGGATTTCGTCTCACTTTTTCAAGGACATGTACTGAATTGAAGTTTGGGCCACTGACCTATATTTTTAATACTTCACAGCCAGAATTGACCAGAATTAATCCTTTAGCATTCAGATTAATTTATCTAGTGTAATACTTATTCATCACATTTTTTTAAAAAGTCATTTAGTGTTTTGTAGTTTCAAGATTTTGAAGATGTGATTGTTTGTTTTTAGAATGACATTGTAGGGTGGGTGTGAGAGGCTGAGGCTGGTCAGTTTCAACATAAAGCAATATTTGAGCCAGATATGGCCATTTAAGGGGTTATTGAACATTTAGCTCCTGCAGGAGAGGGTTCTTGCATGTTGGGTTTCTCATTTTTCTGGATTTCTAACCCTGCAAAGGAACTTCTTTTAAGAATACATTTGAAGAGGATTACTAGGAATCTAATTGAATCTTGTAATATTTTGAGGAAAGTCAGCCCAATTATATTTTACACTGGCAGATAGAGGGATGCAACTCTGGGGTCGTTTCAGTTTAATTAGACTTTGGTTGAGTACAAGGAGTGGAAGGTTAACGTTGGTGGCCACAAGGACATTGATGGTATTGATTTAGAATTTTAATCCTACAAGTATGGAATGATTTGGCTGCAATGTCCTGAGGATAAACTGATTGTAAATGGGTGTGGTAAGAGGATACAATAAGCACCACATTTTACTGTGTGTGTGATAATGGTAATACTTAAGTATACCAATTTCTGATCCATTACCTTTGTTTAAATTCATTAGGAAAATGATGACAAATTTAGTAGAATAATTTTGTCATAGTTGAGCTGGTGTTTGAAACAAATTAAAATGGAATTCTGTGTAAAGTTATGGAATCACAACTAAGTAAAGTCTTAGTTGCATTTGTAGTAAGAAGCTTGGTTTGGCAAAAGAGACAGAATACTGGGGTCAGTTCTTTGAAAGTTGTGCCCCAGCATGGTCACAGTCTAGTGACTGAAACAAAAGATATGTGTTTATAGCAATATTTCAAAGTCAGAAGTTTTTTTAGGTCTAAATAATTCAATACCAGGGTGGGGGCGGGCAAGCATGGGCTGCTCCCAGGTGGTACATGCACTAGTTACACCACTTCATGTTGCTCAAAGACACACTAATCTGTTAGCAGTTTTTAGTGAAACTGTTAACAGTTCTTTGAAAATAAATCTCATTAGGCAGCTGCTTCCATGGCAAGTAGGATAACAGGGAGGAACTTGTTTTTTTCTTGCTGAAATCATCTTCTGACATGGTTAATGACACTCATCCACAGCTTAAACATATGTTGGAAACTTTTGCAATATGCTTTGACATTAAGAAACTCCTTTTCTGGCAAGCCCTATCAATGCATGCAAAATATCAGGTGTTTCTTAAAATATGGTGACTGTACTTTACCTGTATGTTGTACACCTGGGTTCAGTACTTAATTCTTTCACATTCAGAATATTTTGTTAAATGGAATACTTATTTACTCTTTTACTTGTTTCAGTCATTTGACTGTGGCTATGCTGGAGCCCCACCTTTAGTCGAGCAAATCAACTCCAGGACTTATTCTTTGTAAGCCTAGTATTTATTCTATCGGTCTCTTTTACCGAATCGCTAAGTTACAGGGACAAAAGCAAACACCTAAACATACACATATATATGACAGGCTTCTTTCAGTTTCCGTCTACCAAATCCACTCGAGGCTTTGTTCGGCCCAAGGCTATAGCAGAAGACACGCAGCGGGACTGAACCCGAAACCGTGTGGTTGGTAAGCAAGCTACTTACCACACAGCCACTCCTGTGCCTATTCACAGTTTTGAATAATCTTGTAGCTTTTTGAGATTTTTATGATGTATTAGAATGACATTGGAGAGTAGATGTGAAGGGCCTGTTTGAATATAAAGCAGGTAGAATGTTCTGGTCATCCATGGCCCATTAAAATAATTCTAAAGGGTTAAACAGAATTATGGAAACCAGGATAAATTTTCAGGTGGAATCCATCTATGCAATCGGGGATCTACCATAAACAGAAGTAACAATGATACCTGGTGGTAGTTGTCCAAAATGACTGAAAGGTTGATAAACTGAAGGCTGAAGGTTAAAAGATTGCATTTAGCTACATGATCACCTCCAACCAGACCCAAGTGATTCTTCTTATTAATTATTATATATTCAATCCAGCTAGCTAAATGATGCAATTATCATTCCTACAACTGAATACCTTTGCCTATCTCCAAGAACGTAGAATTTTCCCATATCTAAATACATTTTGCTCTGAAGACTGGAAAGGAAGCAACCTCACATGTATGATGATGATGATTCTTATTTACAGCCATCAAGTGATGGCACACAAAAACAGGCATATATACACACTTGTTTCAGTCATTTGACTGGCCATACTAGAGCACTGCTTTGAAGGGTTTTAGTTGAACAAATTGAAGCCAGGACTTATTTTTTTAATCCTCTCTTTTGCTGAACCATTAAGTTACAGGGACTTAAACACACCAACACTGGTTGTCAAGCAGTGATGGGGAACAAACACAGAGGAGATATATATATGACAGGCTTCTTTCAGTTTCAGTCTACCAAATCCACTTGAGGCTTTGTTTGGCCTGCAGCTATGGTAGAAGTGACTGAACCTGGAACCATGTGGTTGGGAAGCAAGTTTACCAGTATTTAGCAGAAGTAACAGTGACTCAAGGTCTAAGAGTTTCGTACCTTGACATTAGAAATTCAGGCTTTGAGTCATGCTAGCATGGAAAACAGACGTTAAAGGAAGATGATGATACTATAGGCTTCTTTCAGTTTCTGCCAAACATATTACACTTACACATTTTGGTCTAGCTGGAGCTATAGTAGAAAACCCCTTCCCAAGGTACCACGCAGTGGGACTGAACCCAAAACTGAGAAGCAAGATTCCTAAGTGCATTACGAAGAAAGTTTCTAAAAGCAATTTCTAGAAATAGCAAATTCTGCTGGCATTGCATTGATTTGTAATAATACTTCCAAGATAGCAAAACTTGTTCATAACTTTGACAGGTTGACTATTAATTACAAGATTATTGGAGTTGTGTTCCCATGGCAGTCATTGATTTGGTTTCATCAAAATTAATTAATTAAACTTTTTTTTTTTGCTTGTCATTATCATTGACATTTTTTAACATTCATTTTTCGATGCTCACATAAGTCAGAATTTGTTGAAGCAAATTTTTTTAATGGTTAGATGCCCTTCTTGTCAACCCTCACCTGTTTCCAAGTAATGTAATATTTTCTTCATGGCTGGACATGTTTTCATGGAAGATTGAAAATGATTGGAACCACCTCTTTGACAGTAATGATGATCTACAAATAATAAGCATGCATATACAACAAAATTCAGTTTCTGTCAAGGAAATTCTCTCACAAGGCTCTGGTCAGCCTCAGTCTATAGAAGACTCTTGCCCAAGGTGCCATGCAATAAAACAACCTAAGACCATGGGTGGTTTTTCTTTTACTCATCTCAGTCATTTAACAGCAGCCATGCTGGAGCACTCTTAAATTAAAAGGGTTGGTGAGTTAATTTAACAAGATAGCTATGCCTATTTATCTTCAGAATGTCTTATCAAGGTCGGTATCATTCTCATTTCGGGGATCATTCATGTAATGAAAGTTACCATATTTCTACTGAAACATTAATTTTGAAAATAATGAAGAATTTATTAAAATAATTTTGTTATTAAGCTGGTATTTAGAGCATGAATTAACATGAGATTTCGATGGAAGGTTTTTAAATCGCTTTGTAGCATAGAACTAGGAACAGTTTCAGGTGGGTTGGTGTCAGATAGTTGTTAATGACCTTTGAAATCTAGAACATTCCTCAGAGTATTACAGTTGATAGAATACATGAAGTTGGTGGAGGTGAAGTTAAATTGGTTAATGATGTGGAATTGAGGATTATGACCAATAATAAGCATGCCATTGGAAATGAAATCAAATGTAGAACTGGAGTATTTAAAGGCATCAAGACTATTTTAGAGGTCCCTTTTGAAAAAGAAGAGTTGGGGATTAAGATAGACTGGTAATTAAAGTTAATATGGATAGCTGATTGAAGAGGCAGGTAAGACCAGTGAAAGTCATAGGAAGAACATTTTGGGTTTGTGTGTTTAGAATAAAAGAGTAGAGGGTTTTTTTGCTATGGTTTGGAATCACTGGAATGCAGAATAGACTAACACTTCAGTGAAATGCTGTGCCAGGAAGACATGCTGCATTTCATCAGTTTTGTAAATAGATATTGGAATCAAAATTTATTGATGGTTCTGGTGGGAAAAGAGGAGGCGATGTGAAGATAATCAATATTGACCAGAAGATACCAGAAGTATTTGAGCTGGTAGAGATAAATTCGAAAGATGGGTGGAAAGTGTTGAAGATAATTTCATGTGAAGAGTGTTTCATCATTTAACATTCATTTTTCCATGTTTGCATGGGTGAGAAGGAACTTGCTGAGACAGATGTTCTAGTCAGATACTCTTCCTGTCACCAACCCTCACCTCTTCCCAAGCAAAATATTTTTTTCATGACCAGACATTGATTTTCATCAAAGACTGGAAACGAACGACCTTGCTTGTATAATGATTCTGCTCATTTGCAACCATAATGTGATGTCTTCACAAAAGTACACATACACAGCAGGCTTCTTTCAGTTTCCATCTACCCAGGGTAACAGCGGAAAACACTTGCCCAATGTGTCATGCAGTGGGACTGAATCTTAAGACCATGTCATTAGGAAACAAGAGGGTTATCAATGCTGACCAGAAGATAATACAAAGTAGGCATAAATTCTAAAGATGAGTGGAAACTTGTTCTGTATTTAGAGATGAGAAATTATTTACATTGGACAGATATGTGTCATCTTTTGGCTGATTTACTCACCAGCCTTCATCAGGTGCCCTGAAAGAATTTTGAACCAAACCCTGGGTTCTCATTCCTAAGGTAATTTTTTTTTTTATTCAATATATGCCTGTGGCCCAATGACGTTGAGAAGTAAAGGAATTATTAGTATAATTGGTACATTGAAACAGGTGAACAAAAAGAGGTGATACGAGTTTATCAAGGTAACTAGAAAGATGTCCAATGGGAAACCACATGTAAAGGGAAAACTGGATGGTTGGGCTGGTGTAGATTAGAGAGAAAATAGAAGGTATACGATGAGGGGTTAATAGAGGTGGGGGTGGCTGCTGAAGAAGAGATCAGTTCCTCAATAGCACAGTGCAAGTTTTAGGGGTAGTGGAATGGTTGATTATTGAGCTTTTGGGATGCCATCTCACTCCATCAAACAACAGCATCACTCTCGGTAGGTTTGATTTTGTCATTGCTCCCGTTTATGGATACCAGAGTTCTGCAACCGTGATATTTAGTCTGGGCTCCTTTTTCAAATTAAATCAATTCTGACAGCAATATTTCTTCACGGATTGAACTATTCCAAGTCATTTGTTTATATCATGCTGTTCTGTTTAACATAGACAACTAAAATCATCCGTGTGCAGAGATATATTTTTCGTGTGTAAATAAATAAAAATATTAAGCCTTCGATGAACAATAAAGCATAGAAATGGAACCTTCAGCATCCGACAGGGATAAAATTTATCATGAATGGTTGCTATAGCATTATGTGGAACGGTAGACGTTAACTGAGGGGAAGCTGGCTGGCGAGTTGGAGTTTGGTAAATTTTATTGGTGTTGAAAAAGCGAATAAAGCGTGCTATTCGCTGTTCATAGATGTGCATTTGTTTATCGAACAAAATACGAGCGGAGAGAACAGGTGAACAAACGATGGTGAGATGTATACTGTAGTGAACGAAGTCACGGTAACGGTTGTTTACGTTAGGTCAGTGCTTTTCAACCTTTTTGCTGGAGCGGAACCCCAAGAAAACATTTCACTGGGTCGAGGAACCCCTGTGCAATAATTTAATTGTCTTATGCACACATATCTGCACAGGAGAATTAAAAATTACTGCCGATTTTAGCATTTTTGTAACTTCTTGCGGAACCCTGGTTGAAAACCACTGCGTTAGGTGAACCTCTTAGACTTGCTGAACCGTATTTGGAGTTATACCTAATTATTGACCACACCCAATTATTCCGACCCTTAACTATTATCCACACAGTACTGTCATTTCCGAAAGTCTAACCAGATGCAATATCATATAATAGTGTTGCTTGCTAGACACGGCATGGATAGGGATCAATGGCGATAGCAAATCGAACGGAAAAGCAGGCATAAGGTATGCAAGATGCGAATGGAATTGCATAAAGTTATTAACTCTTATCCGGAACTCTCAAGCAACCGGTTTCAAGGGAAAATAAAGTTTTGTTAATTAGAGTCAAAATAATTTGTATTAATTAACTGTCCTTATAAGAAAGTTTCTACTGCATATTTCACTGCATTTACAGTACCTGCATTTTATTTGGTTAATGAAGCTTGTTCTTTAATTAGATGAAATTATATCTTCATTTGTATTTCGTTTCTACTATATTCAGAATATTAATTTTATATCTATATATAGAGAGAGATGGGGGGATATTAAAATTTTGTAAGGCGCTATGGTAATTTCAAAAATGATGATCAGATATCCGGAAAATTCAGTTATCCGGCCACACTCCGATCCCTGTGGTGCTGGATAGGCGGGAGTTTACTTTGTGTATGTGTGTGTACATTTTGATGTCCAGGAATTACTGGACAATTTTCGTGTTTAGCACTCGATCAGTTTTAATCCAACAGAAGCGATCAAAGATGTTCCAATTTTGGCCATCCTGACATTTTTTTTCCAGGTTCAACGTTATCTAAGAGTACATTTTCCAATACATTATTCCTATTTTATTCAGAGGCGGAGATGTATGTTTTGAAAGAGATTTGGCTGCTTTTTCTAGCAAATCAAGTAATCATAATTATTATGCATGCTCCTCCCGCTCATGTACAGGGCAGTGTTATTGTTTAACCCCGGGTCACTGAGCGAATAGATCTTATGATTAACGGCAGAGCAAGCACGACTATTTCTTCTTTCACCAGGACACTATACCCTAAGGCGATATTAACCAGTTGTTTGTTTAAGATAGTAACTTCTAATTTGAGGGAGATTTGGCTAATATTTCTAGCAGGGTGAGATGTTTATGCAGAGCCCAGGACCGTCTCAGCAGCATTATAGGCCACCGGGGAAATCAAAACGCTTGGTCCTATTGATTTATTGGCAGCAAGCCACAGCATACATAAATCATAACTAAGGCCTCAAGGCAACTGCCCTGTGAGCCCATATCTTAAAAGGACACTGATATTGGCTGTTGTTCACTTGGATATTGGTCATTCAGGGGATAAAATAACAGATAAAGGACACAATACTCGCTTTGAACAGGACTGGTCAGGTAAGGTAAATAAATATAGATGATTATGGACAGTACTATGGTGAGATGGTCAAAAATAGGAGCAGAATTTGCGGCGGAGGTAAACAATACGTACACCATCCGTTTTCGGCGTAACAAAAACCCTAACCCTAAACATCGGGTGTACGTATTCTTTACTTTCGCCAAATTTGCTTCATGTTGAGGACAGTAGCGGTAGCTAGAACTGATGATTCAGTTGTGATGTAATAATTGGAGATTGAAAGAAGAAAACAAGAGACATGTGAACGACATTGAGAAGTAAGAAAACAACAAAGTGACGCCAAAGAAAGTCTATACACAACAGATGATAAATATATTGATTTATATCTGAGATGGTTAATAATGCCTGCCGGACTTCGCTGTATTGTAAATAGATATAGGTTTTAAGAGGGTTTACATATTAACAAAGACAACACATTGATGAGACTTATTGGTTGTTACACACTATTTTAAAATGATAAATTTCGTTTATCTTTGTGGAAACAAAACAAATCTTTGAGTTGGAAAAGTCGCTCGTAAATAATAAAGAGACAGAGAGAAAGAGAAAGGAAGAATAAACCGTTTGTCTGTGTCTGTCTGTGTGTGTGAATGTGTGTGCGTCAGAGAGAAAGAAAGAGAGAAGCATAGAAACAGTGTCTGTGTGTGCGTCGAATACGAGATGAGAAGCTGGGATGAACATCTCAATCCCTTTTTTTCATACGAAACAAGTCGATAAAATAGGTAAATGAATAGAAAGGTTGTCTGCTCAACAATCTTACCTACGGCTGACCGCTGTTATTTCCTCTTCTATTCGTAAAATCCCATCCTATGGGGTAATAACATATCCATAGTGAGTAGAACCCAGCAGTATATCTACTCATGCTACGCTTGGTTTAATTGTAAACTCGCTGCCTTGACAGGTGCTCATACAAAACCCGAAATGGTTGCTAAAAGATCGATAATTCATCATCACATCACACTTCTGCTAAATACTTGTTGCATGAGCTTTATTTGTTTATTTCTTGGTCTTTGTTGTTGGGGGTTTTTTTTTGTCTCTTGTTCAAGTGTTACCGATTACGAGCGAAATAGAAATCTTGTCAACTCATCAGATATATAATTGTGTTTTAAATATATAATCTTAATAATAGACTTGCTTTGTTTTCACATGCGAAGAATAACTTTTAAAAGTTTATAAATCAAGTATTGTTTACATGTACATAAATAAACAATATTTCTTGCAACTTTTTTTTTTCCTTCCGATAGTTATTAGTGTGACGGGAAGGGAGACGGACTAGTTTCGTTCCGTCTTTATCAAAGTTTTTATATAGTCTAATGTTGCAATTATATAAACCGGATGTATATCCCGAGTATATAAAGCGTGTGAGTACGTGTTTCGGTCTTTGCGGAGCAGTTTGTTGGCTGTTGCTGAGGTATGTGCTTTATAAGTCAATTAGCAAGACCGGGGGTAATCGTAGCAGTTATATTAAGAAAGATATCTTAAGCTGGAAACAATCTCACTTAAACTACTTAATTTTAGAATTTAATAGTTAACTAGAACCGTAAGATCGCCGTTCATTTAGGTGGAACAGTATGGATGTGAGACAATCGCACATCGACATTTTCTTTTAATTTCATTGCATACATACACATTTTATTTAGTTGGATATTAGTTTAATTCACTATTAAGTAATAATGAATCTTATCTAAAATATAAAGATTAATTAGTAAATTTAAAGGCGACTTTCATTTCACTGTCGCTTGATAACCAATTCATGGATTTCATTTTATTTAAAGCATCGTTTTCTTATGGTAATTAGGATTCTCTTTAGAATTTTAATTTCTTAGTGAATCGATCGGTAGGATTCTTTTTAAAAGTTTAATTTCTTTATTAGTGAATCGATCGTTGAACAGTCGAGGCGCCCTGCGGGAAATTGGCGGCAACCATCACCACGTGGTGTCGTCTATTGCATGTCTCCAGAAAACTACTACACGTGGCGGCTTTCTCATTTAGTATTACTGAAGCTATTTCAATGATGACAACGATGACGAGTCTGAGGGCAATTTGCTGTCTTCGTGGTACAGTTTTTGTACTTTTGAAGTGCAGTTAACTTGCCATATCTGCTGCTTCTAGAGGCATTTGTCTGAGAAATAGCTGCTTTCAATACTTCATTCATACTATGCCCCGAGTAGTTTTTCTAACCTCTGTGGAACTTGATCTATATTTTACGTCACGAATTGGCAGGTTTATCGAGAGGCAGGCCGCACTAAAAGAAAATCGGGGAAATTTTTAGTTAGGTATGCAATTAGGGAGTCTTGCGAGCTCCATATAATATATATACTAATGGTAATTTTTCGCTAGAAAATCGGGGAAATTTTTAGTTAGGTATGCAATTAAGGAGTCATGCGAGCTCCATATAATATATACTATTGATAATTTTTCGCTAGGGGTCCTATTGTCTTACGGGTCGTGGTGAGAAATAGTAATTTTTCGTTAGGGATTCCATTTAAAGTCCCGCAGGTTCCCTCGTAACTGGTTTACAGTAAATCGTTCTGCATTTTCTCTTTATTAGTTGGGGTTAGCAGGAATGCATCTGGTGTTCAGCTAGCAGTAATTTATAGTTTTGATAATTATTAGTTTAAAACAAAATACCTATTAGGAGTTATTTGTGTGGTTGAATTTTAATAGGGTCTGCGAAGGTGCTGTTTGCCCTGATGAATTCTTGGACTAGAGTCTCTGAAAAATTTTAATTTGAAGACAAACTGTCCACTGAGCAAATAATATCTTTCGTTATCTGTCGATCATGCCATATTTGTTCACATACTGTATAAATTAGTGGTAGGCTTCGTGAGTCATTCATACCGCAATCGGGTCTGTAATCACAGCTTAGAATTTTTTTTTTTTTTTTTTTCGGCCAGTTTAATTTACACGTTAGTCACTTTGATCGATTATCACGGGTTTTTTTCTATACGACCATTATTTTTTAACAGTAGGGTGCAATTTGGTTGTGATTTTTAGCAGAAGTGGGTTTCCGTTTTTTTTTTCCCTCTGAAAATTTCCATGGACTGGGTGACTGGGTTTTAGTTTCGACGGATTCACTTTTATTCTATTCTAGGATCGTTTTTCATTAGTTTATTCCTAAATATTTCGTTTTATTTGGTCGACTATGGCGCTGATTTTTTTTTATTTGGATATCTGCAGAAATGGTTTACAACGAATACCTTTTCGTTCATGACTAGGGTCAGGTACTTCGTCTTTATGCCGGCATTTAATTTTGTAGAAATAGCAGCCAACTCCTTAGGGGTAAGGAACTCTATGATAGTAAAATAGCCGTATTGCTTCGTATTTCAGATTACTTAGATAGAACTTTGCATTTTGACTTGGTACAGATTTCGTTTTAGTCATTTTTAAATAAAATTTAACTATGGTGATAAGTTATCTAGTCACAATGTTCTGTTTGAGATGTCCCAAAAATGATGATTTCGTGGATCGACTGATTTCTGACGATTAATCCTTTTGCCCCTATCTGATTTGGGACATTTCATTAGCCGCTATTTAACCTCCGTTTTTCGTGCTAGCATGGGTTGGGCAATTTGACCAGACCTACTAAGGACTGGTCGCATCAGGCTCCAACGTGGTGGCCACAGCAGTATATATATATATATACAAGCCAAGGTGAATCGAGGGGGCGCTTTTTTCAATAAAATTCGGACTTTGGTACAGATGTAAGTATTCTCGTTAATAAATTATCATTGGATTGATGGTGTTTTAGTGTGAGCATTTGTGCTTGCAATTTTTTTTTTTTTTTTTACAATAAGCAAAATTTCTGATATAATGATGATCACTAGGTCGGAGTACTGTGCTATTTCTAGCAGTGATGACTCTCCTACTCGTTCACTTTTTTCTGAATATCAGAGGCTTGTTCAGTACAGCACAAAGACTTGGTGTGGATACCTGTGAAATGGAGTTTTTTTAGTTCCGGAAAATGTCCATTCTGTGAGATTGCCAGTATGTAACAAATTTTTGGGGTGGTGGTCTGAAAGGTTCATAGGCTAATAATGGATGATGTTAGAGCTGTGAGATCTATATCAATTTCCACCTTATTAATAACTACATTCTCTCTTTCCAGGTGAACTTGACATTTGGCTGTTCAAAGAAGACTTAAAGTAACTGGTGCTGGCTTTTGAGATAGGACGAAATTAGTTATCAAGTACCTGATATTGGTGTGGTTGCTACATCGGGGGGTGGCACTCTAGCTTTGCTAACAGTGCAAAAGTGGGGCAACTTAATTTCAGAGGGGTGGTAGGTGTCTCAAAGATTACCCAAGGTCCAGGTGTGTTACAACTGCTCTCACTGAGGAAAATGTTGGTCATGTTCACTGCATGCTGATGGACAGCAGGTGATAGACTATAAATCAGATGGCCTATTCTATTAGCATAGGACAGGAATATTCTCTGCACAATGAATCTGGCGATAGTTTCTGCTTGTCGGATGCCATGTTTTCTAACGCCCGATGAAAAGTGCACCACACTGATCACATCATGCGAAAATCTGCAGTAATTGCCTTAGTTTTTTAAGCTGTGGATTTTTAGAAAATAGTGGAAGAGCATGTTCTGTAGACAAAATGGAAATAGATGTATGTTAGCAATCTTTCCAACTTTATACATATATTTTTTATAAACGCCTGCGAAAGAAAATTACTAGTGGAAGGTCAATGTAGAAATTTATAGTAAAAGTGGGAATGGTATTCTAAACCAGCCCAGATAAGTGAGGGATCCACAGTGGTATAGAACCAACAGGGAGACTGCAGTTGCTTGACCTGCTAAAAGTAGTAGCTACATCAACCCCTTTCAGAATAGATATTTGAGTTTTTTAGTGCATAGGAAAAGGATGTGATGACCATAGGGTTCCTAAACTTTTTCAAGCTGATACCAAGGCCACATTCCTAGGGTCCCTACCCCAACTAGCGATCACAGAAATCTTTCTGAAGCAAATTCAAAGCAACTGTATTTCAAAAATAAAACTTAACCTAATAAACTCATTATTTTGTTGTCTTTACATGAATCACTACCCCTATTATCACCCCACTTTGGGAAGCACTGAGGTAGGGTAATGGAGCCCAATATGTACTATGTTTGTGGCTAAGAAGTCATCAGGCTATTCAGTCAGAAGTGACCTAGGGTTAAACAACACTGTTTAACTCTTTACTCTGATCTTAAATTTTAAATACTGGACAGGAGACTGATTTCTAGAGGGTATTCAAGACATCATTTAACATCCATGTTTGCAAGGGTGAAATGGATTTTGCTGAGGCAGATTTTCTATGACCTGATGCCCTTCTTATCAGCAACCCTCACTCGTTCCCATTTAAGGTGATATTTCTTCAAAGTCAGACATGGTTTTTGAGAATATTAGAAATGAATGACATTTATTTACAACAATCGTGATGTCATAACAAGGAGACATAAACAGGCTTAGGTCAGCCTAGAGATACAGTAGAAAACACTTGGTCATAATGTAGTGGCACTGAACCTGAAACCATGTGGTTAGGAAGGAAACTAACCACACTTGAAGACAGTAACTTCTACCACACTAAGCAAGTGTGGTAGTTTGACCATATACCTGGCTAACAGATGCACTCCACCAGTAGCATGCTGTTGTGGTATAGAGAAATATAAACCTCCTGGTGTTAACGAGCTCAAAGGGTTAATTTGAATTACAGCATAGCTAATCCAGATGATTAGAATCAGTGATTTATAAAGGTAGGAAATGAATCCAAGACATCAAGGTTGAGAAGTAATCTCAATCTTGCATCCCCACCCCCACACAAAAACTAATTGCAAAGATTACAATGCAAACACCACCACCACCTTAGGAGTCAGTCTCCTGCCTTAAGAATTGTAAAAACCCAAAATACTTCAGTATTCCAGTCATGACTGTCACCCAGTTTTATTATTCCATTTCCTACATGTACCAAAGCTGGTTGTGTTACTCCACTTGTTACAGAATAACAGCTAATGATAAAGTCCTAGGTAGACTAACAAAATCACAAGATGGTCATGGCTAGAATGTCATCAATCTACTATAATATTGGTTTCAAGTTTTGGCACAAGGTTAGCAATACCAGGGAAAGGGTAAATCAATTATATTGGCCCCAGTACTCAACTGGTATTTTATCAACCCCTAAAAAGATGGAAAGTTGACCTTGGCAGAATTTGAACTCTGAATGTAGAGACATGAAATACTAAGCATTTTGCCCCACATGCTAACGCTTCTGCCAGCTTACCCTGTCAGCGCAGCAAAATATCAGTTTCAATACAATACCAGCAATTTGAGGGATAGGTCAATTTAATTGACCCCCAGTGTTCAAATAGTATTTATTTTATCAACCTGGAAAGGATGAACAGCAAAGTCAACTTTGGCAGAATAATGCAGTAAAATATTGATAACCGAGATGATTGTTTAAACATCTCCAAATGTAGTACTGTTTTTGTATTGCAATAACCTAGAAGTTATTTGTCCCTTATCCACCAAATATGGAGGGCCTTATAGAAAGGCCCACCCTTTCATGAGCATGGTCATTCCTACCAACTAAACATTAGATTGGAAGTTTAACCACCTCCCTGATATGTAGACTGTATTTGCTAATACAAGGGTCAGGTTCAGACAGTTATTGAGCTTTGCAGTGTGGGCAACAAAAGAAGCCCAAGCCCTATCTACTGATAGGGCTTCTCTAAACTTATATCCACAGGTGGGACACGAAGTTTGCTTCTCAAACAGGTTCCAGATTCAGTCCCACTACATACAACTTGGGGGAAGTGTCTTCTATAGCCCTGGGCCAACCAAAACGTTTGGAGTGGCTTTGGTAGACAAACTGAAAAAAACATCACGTGTTTCCTTGCCTTGATATTCAGTAGACAAAGAAAGAAACCTATCCTGTGTTTTTCCTTGTCATGACATTTCATCATTTTGTAAATGAAAGTCATGTGTTTTCAATCTTCTGTGGAAATTTATTTCCTTGAAAGGTAGGGCATCCAGCCAGTGAAAGCCTACCTCCATTGAAGCTTGGAAACGTGGATATTAA
The DNA here is from genome assembly GCF_006345805.1 of Octopus sinensis. Taxonomy (NCBI): domain Eukaryota; kingdom Metazoa; phylum Mollusca; class Cephalopoda; order Octopoda; family Octopodidae; genus Octopus; species Octopus sinensis. The sequence continues at coordinate 7,239,158 of NC_043017.1, read as the reverse complement.
AATGATGCTTCTGAAAAGGAAACTGCTATACAAAGGGGTGCTGAAAAGTTCCTGATGTTAAGGATGTCACGAAAGACCTGGTCAGGGACCCAACCTAAATTCTCTTACAGGACTTTGAACAGCTGCAATAAGTGTGAATCTGAGAAGGGAATGTGTTGAATAAAATTGTAATCAACTGATCCCCCTGTATTTTCTTCTACCCAAGGCCAGGAACATTTCAGCACCCACTTATACATGAAATGAAAGAATTAGCCAATTCCTTAGCACATGCAAAAATTATAGATCAAAAAGTCGAGGAAACAAAGTCCCAGATCGATGGGGAACATTAAACGGTTATGAAAAGATACTTTACTAAAATTCACAAAAAAAAAATTAACTCCTTATTCAAATGTTATGATAATAGCAGTTAATATTAAAATTTCTGGGTTTGACAAATTAATTTCATTGTCAATTGTAACCCTGAAACCATTTCCTCAAAGAAACAGACTTTAATAATGCATATTTTGGCATCAACCACCTGATTTTTTTAAAACTCAGAAATTGAAATGAATCAAATCCTTGCCCCAGAGGCTTGAGAAAAGGAGCTGCATGAAACATGGCTCATCACCTGGTGGGTCACTATTAAAAATGTTGAAGTCCCACATGCCACAGTTTGTCCACAACTGTTTTGTATCATCAGAAACACAATCCTTCCTGTATATATGAGGGGTGGGGTGCTGAAAAATTCCTGGATTTAGATAAAAGGAAATACAGGAGGATCAGTTAACATCTTCCCTTCTAAGATTCATACTTATTGCAGCCGCCCTTCAGTTTTCCTAAGCCCTGTAAAAGAAATTTGAAGGTTGGACCTCCTACCAGGAACTTTGCAGCACCTTATAGTTTTGTTTTTTTCTTCTTTTGTGCCACTTCAGCATGTGGTCTAGCTGGGCATTTAAAATTTAGCATGCACTAATTGACCTAACCCAGACCAGATCTATTTCACAGCATAAACTCGCATACTGCCTGCTACTGTATCTGTAAAGGATTGAGTTGGATTTTTTTCAAGTATTCAATAAAAACAATAAATTGGGTTTAAAAAGTGTTTAATATAAAATGAATACAAAACACTGATTTTTAAAAACTGACAAAGTAAAAGGGAACAAATGAGCAAAAATACAGAAATGTCCAACTAGGTTTTCTTATTTCAAATGGCATAAAAATCTAAAACATTCAAAGAAATTCAAATCTTATATTGGTAAATTGAATACAGAAAAATGCATGTGTATATGTATTTGGTTACATATAACCTTTACAAGATGGGAGGAAACAAATTCATTAAAAAATGGGATTCCATCTTTTAAAGTAAAGAGAATTTTGTGTTAGTATATAATAAAAAAATTGGGTATTAACATTGAATAGAAGACTTTTCAAATCAGCAATAATATGGAGCAAGTCCTACACAAAAAGTCTTTGTATTAAATATATTGAAATGACCAAAAATTTCATTAAAAAGTTGGGTTTTTTTCCTAAACTGAACAATAGTTAAAACATTTAAAGAACTTTGGGAAAATACATTAAGAACTGATGTTAATTTTTCAGTTGGAGGTATAGGTAACAAGAACCCAATTTATAGAACAAAAGCAAAATATAATCAGCATTAATAGCCAAGGAGGTGGTATGGTTCTGTTGACTGCGTCTTGAAGAAGTTTCAATTGTTCACTTGTTCCAAATATGAAATCCAGAGCATCTATCAGAAGTTATTAGAAAATCAAAGAACAAGCAGGAAAAAAATTGGGTTATGAACAACCCCTGGAGTTTAACATTTTGACCAAGCACGAGAGAGAAACTATAAACAATTGTATTTTATATTTAAGAATTCTACTGGTACTTAGTTTGGCTTCAGTAGGAATAAATAGCAATGTCACCATCCACTTCTCAGAATTTAACTTGTGGCTATCATTCTTCAGGACAATGAAAAATGTTCCAATTATAATTCACACTCAAATGAAACAAACATTAAAAATATTTTAACTCTTAGAGTAAAAAATACTTTTACAAGTTGGGGTGGGGGACTATCAATAAGATAATGTAAAAATTTTACAAAAACATCAGGTTAGTCTAATAAACAGCAACTTAGTTTTTTTTTTTTTTTTTTTGTATTTTTTCTTTAAAGTGTTTGGTTTGAGAAATGCAATAAATATTTCTGGGAGCACTAAAATAACTCAGAATATAACAAAAAGCACAACAAATGAAACATAGTTGTACTCAGGAGTTTAGAGGCTACCTGCCTTGTCTAAATGTAATGTCAGGAGTAATAAATATATTTAATACATTAAAATCAAAATCTCAAAGAAATATATATAAATATATATATAGTAAGAAAAAATTTCATTAAAAAGTTAAAAGGTACTTTCATATTAAGACAGCCAGTTTGTTTGTTTTTTTTTATTTACTAAAGGATTAGTAAATATACTATTCCACTTGTGGAGTTAGTTGGCAGACTTTTGGAATGAACTACCATTACCAGTAGAAATTTAGTGGAAAAGGACACAGAATTGGAGAGTGAAAATGTTAAAATTGTTTAGGCCAAAAAATTCTTTCACGGAAAGAATCACCCAATTCCTTACCATTTTCCTTCTGCATAAAGTTGTGATAGCTAATTCCGAAAGTCTGCCAACTAGCATCTCGCGAGTGTAATAGTTTATCTACTAATCCTTTAATAAATAAATTAGCCATCGATAATAGAAAAAGTACCGATAAAAATGTTCTAGTCCCTCTCCTCACGAAAATATTTTGAGCCTACCACTTTAAATGGTATGCAACAGACCGAGTCTGCTATTGAGATGGCAGCGTGTTGCCTGAATATTGAACATTTTGCATATAAGCAATACATGGAATAAATGGAGTTTGAGAAGATTGACCAGTGGAGAGAGCAGTAGCTGTGGCGAAGTTCTGTGGATACATAGCATATAGCTGGTGGGTGTAGGTGTGTTGTGCCGGATAATATACAGGTGTACTGTGGACGGGAGCGGTCATAGACGAATTATAGCGAAAAGAGGATACTGACTGGGGCGTAGAAGTAGAGGTTACGTTCGTGTTTTGTAACATGCTGACAGCTTTGTGGTACTCAAAACCAAGGTTGTAGAAGTATCTTAAAGTAGCCAAATCCGAGAAAGGTAAGTCTCTTCCGCACGGGTCTTGAGAAACTCCAACATTGAAATTTACCAAACTGTTCGCTCGCTCCAAGTAAGGAATCCAAATGTGAGGATTTATAGAAATTCGTGAAGTCATACTTACAGGTGCTGATAGAGAAGTCGGGTTATTGTTTACATTAGTAAGAGGTGGTTGATCACCAGTTACAAACATACTACTGCTCGAAGAGTCGTCAGCGCTTACCAATGTCGGCGGTAGAGACGAAGTCACCAACATTTCAGTATTTGATTGGTCGTATTCTAGCTGCTTGCAGTAATGGCATTCACAAATAGCATTTTCATTGAATTTATTTAAAGATTTATCGCTGTTTACTTTCTCTGCAACATAGTCGTCGTTTTCTGGGTTTGAACTATTAGAATATTTATGAAGACTGCGTGAAAATTTAGTTCTATTAGCTGTATTCAATTTCTTTTGGGTGTAGATTTTAGCATGGCGACTTCCGACAGATTTTTTGACTTTAGTGGAAGTAGTCAAATTACTAGAGACTAATTGACTCGTACCATTCATATGTACAACCATTGTTACTGCTTTTCGGCACTTTCTACCGGTTTTCAATAGGTATCGTTCATTTGAAGGTACGTGTCTTAAACAGTCGTAAGCAACTTGGCATTTCTTACCAAGTTCTTCCACATATACTTCAACATGTCCCTCCCCATCAGTTATTTCTTGAACATGAGCATTATATGTTCGGTCAGTTCCGTCTATTAAAACTTGGCATTTATCTCCCGGCTGAAATTCGGAAAGCCTTTTCGCCAATAACTCAGCTCTTTTAGCTTCTTGCCAGTTATCGAATTCAACATTCCGAAAAATATCTGGATCCAGTGCTTTGGCAACTCTGTAAGGTAATGGAGGACTAGGTTTTTTATTCTCACATTCTTTTCTTGAACCAACACAGTCGAATTCCACATCGTTTTTCTTGTCACAAGCCAAATTTTTGTTGCTTCTAACACGCTTGCATTTATTTTGTTTCCGTAGCATATTCACAGCCTCTTCAATTTCGGTGGGCATTTCAAATACGTTGCGGTACAAAATATCATAAATCACAGACTGACAGAGAGCTGCTTCAGGTGGGAATGACTTTGAGTAGACACTATCATAGTGAACACCATCAAAAAATAATAAAATTTGCTTGGTATAATCAGTTTTAGAGATGGAATATATACTATCCATACCAGTATAGATGAAAAAATTTAGTTTGTATACGTCGGACAACAGTTTAATTTCTGTATAACTTCCACAAACTTCGCTCTCTTCGAAGCTAAAACTTAAATCAACGCAGGTATCTTTGTTGCAGCCACTTGAAAACGAACTACTCGAAGCCAATTTTTCTTCGACAGCTTTCTGTAGGTGGTCATGGAATGCCTGCGTATTGAACAACTGCTCTGAGACAGCTCTGTAGAAACAGGAACCATCTTTGGGGATAGGTTTACGCCATAATCCTAAGCTATCCAAATATAAATCCACTTCGGTTCTCGGCTTGTTATTAATACTTATAACATTAGACAAGTTGTTGTCCCCCATAATTTTTTCCTTTTTTTTAAATAATAATTATCATAAAATAAATTCAAATTCTTACTGGCGGCAGTTATTTGTGAAGAAATATTTCGTTTGCCTTTTAGTTCACAGCAGTTCCACGAAGTTACCCAACATTCCAATTCCAGCTCAAGTGAATTGCCTTTTATTATATTCGGGGGGAGGCGGCCAAATTTCGTGACAGGTGCCCATAATTAACTTCAAATTATCTCCCTTTTTCTCACTTCTGCCCAATGAGGTTAATCCACCTGTAACACCTCATTAATTTAATTGAACCACCTGTCTGATCTCGCTGCTCAACACAGTCGCACCAAATTAGTTGAGGCACCGCCTTCACCAACGACTAAACCGTTACACTCCATATGACTTGTTAGAGATAGCAGCTAAATCTCCCTCAAACCACACTCCATCTTCTTAGAGGAGGCTACGTTGGATAATATTCACGAATTCCTTTGCACATAAGGAAAAAGCGACATCAAGATTGACTTAGAGCAAAGAATTACGACAGCTTCAGTTAGTCTTGAACGTGAATCGCCCTGGAGAAGGGTAAACCCAATAGATTAGACTAAAATCTAAACAGTGGACATGTTTGAAAAATACTTTCGTTACAATATTTACGTTTCTCCAAATTTTCATTTATTGAAATTTTTTCGTTCTTTATTTTAGACATCACATCATTGGGACCATAAATGTTATTATTTAAGCGTGTCGTCATAAATATTATTATTCAAGCACATTTTATTTTTATATTCTTCCTTTTTCTCTCAATAAATCGTGTCTTCAAAGTTAATGCTGGATTTTAATATCAATTATGTGATAATATATCAAAGATTTTAAAATATGATTGAGTACTTCAAGAATCCAATAGAAATAACGATGAACATATCTGGAAGTGCCTCGGCAAATATCGGCTGGTCTGACGAAAGATCCATTCCAAACCATCTAGCGACACACAAAGCTGTTAAATTCACTCTAAATTAAAATTCATTTCACGAAGGGTCAGAATTTCTGTCGCACAACTACGACAGAAACTTTAACTCTTTACCTGTCTTGTGTATCGCATAGGATATACAGGACATATTTCTCTAATGTCCATGCATCGTATATGATGCACATTCCTATATATATATATATTGCTCAGAACGTATGAAATCAAGGCTAACTAAAAGTCTAACAACAAGCATGGGCGCTCAGGACAAATGCTTTGGTCAGGAAAAGAGTTAGATTTAAAGAAAAGGTATCAGTTCTCCGTGTTATTAGATGGTTAGAATGGCTTTTCCACGATATGGTGATTTGATACACTGTCACACTTTCTGAACTCAATCATTACAATAACAAAACGATCCGATGAGCTTATTTGCTCGGCCGTAATTGTAATTGGTGAATGTATTGGGTTTGTTTCTTTAAAAATATTTTCATTATGCTATAAGAAAACAAAGAGCATTTTATCAAAATTTTCTTTTTTAAACAGCGACATTGCCGATTTTGACGTGATATAATTGGTGTTTTAATGCATGATAGGAACACCAGCGACATTACACGACTAACTCGCTAGCGTAGATTGTCATGGCCAAGGTTTCCTCTAAATTGTGCACCTATGCGTGTGCGCACACCTTTAAACAAAGGAAAGGGTGCGCCAAGTTTTCAAGAAGAAATCGAATTGCTTTCGTTCTACTTACAAGCACAAGGCTTGAAATTTTATGGGAAGGTGATAATCGATTACATCGATCCCAGTGTTCGACTGGTATTTTATCCCTGAAAGGATGAAAGACAAAGTGGACTTCGGTGGGATTTGAACTCAGAACGTAAAACTAGAATAAATATCAATTTCTTTACTACCCACAAGGGGCTAAACATAGAGGAGACAAACAAGGACAGAAAAAGGGATTAAGTCGATTATATCGACCCCAGTGCGTAACTGGAACTTATTTAATCGACCCCTAAAGGATGAAAGGCAAAGTCGACCTCGGCGGAATTTGAACTCAGAACGTAGCGGCAGACGAAATACGGCTACGCATTTCGCCCAGCGTGCTAACGATTCTGCCAGCTCGCCGCCTTCGAATTCATTTTGATTGAAGAAATTCATTGAAAACAAAGTCTTAAATAATACACTATTAAAAATGGCGTGTCTTTATTTGTTAAGAAGATCAATATGGCATTTGAGCGATTGTTATTCGCATATTCTGGGGGAGGCATATTTTGCAAACAAGAAAATTTCCGAAATCATCGAAATTACTTCATATTCATGATAAATTTAATGAAAATGGTGGTGAAATAAAATTTGATGGAATCTTAATAATTCAAGCTCAAAAATAATCAAGTTCATTTTGTTGTTCAACTTTTTTTTTGCGACGTGGGTGTTAAATATATAACTGTAGACAGAAGATTTAAATGATGGCATGCCTAAACAAAATTTAGCAATGCCATCATTAACTTTGTTTCTTCGTCACTTTATGAAAAATGAATATTTTTTTAACGAGATTTTCTACAAATCCATTTCAGATGGTATAATTACGATTATATCGGAATTTGTTATGAAAAGATTTTTCGGAGGTGTTGGGTTAGTCGAAGAGTTTCGGATAATTCACACGAGTTGACTTTGTTTCCTCATTATTTTCAGAAATATGGGTATTTATTAAGGAACTTTTCTACAAATACCTTTCAGATGGTATGGATTACGATTATACTGGAATTTAATTAGAAATAATAATAATAATAATAATAATAATAATGATAAGTGGGCGCACACATACATGATACTTACAGAATGAAACTTGAATTTTTTTTTTTTAATGATGTAATTTACACTATCTTTAATCTTTGACTTGTTTCATTTATTTGACTGCGGCAATGCTGGGGCACCACCTTGAAAGTTTAGTCAAATAAATCAACTCCAGGCTTTATTATTATTTTTTCTTTTTGGTTAATGTTTAGCACCCGGCCACCAAAACAAAAGAAAAAGTGTAATAGATGTAAAAAAAATCTGTATTGAACGAATATAAAACAAATATTTGCGCTAACGAACCGGGTGTGGGGAGAGGATGTTAGGAAAATTCACAAGATCCGATTTTTTCCCTCGTAATGTATGGAAAATGGATATCTTTTAATGAAATTTTATATAAATACCTTTATATACGATTATAAAGAAATTTGTGGGGAAAATATTTTCCGAGGGGTGGGGAGAGGACTTTCATAGGTATACTCTCTAAGCACATAAACGCATACATCACACACACACACATATGGAATAAGAAGTGAAGGGTGGGAGCACTGTGCGCAGGATGGGAAAGGAATCTGAAAGAGCCTCTTGTTGGCTTTGGAGCAAGAGAGAAGAGATAAGCTGGAAGCCATGAGGAGCAGTGACTTGGCCATCTCTGCTGACCCACCAATAGGAGGATGTTACGGTTCAGGGTTGAAACACCTGAGGATTGTTGGATACTGTCTGATGACATCAGTTCCTCCTGGCCAATGCTCCTTATAGCACATCCTTATACGTGTTATTAACACACACACACATATATATATATATATATATATATATATATATATATATATCATCATCAATATCGTTTAACATCCGCTTTCCATGCTTGCATGGGTTGGACGGTTTGACTGAGAACTGGCAAGCCAGGAGGCTGCGCCAGGCTCCAATCTGATCTGGCAAGGTTTCTACAGCTGTATACCCTTCCTAATGCCAGCCACTCTGAGAGTGTAGTGAGAACTTTTTATGCACCACCAGCATGGGAGCCAGTTCGGTGGGACTGGCTTTGACCACACTCGAATGGTGCTTTTTATATGCCAGTCAGGCAGTACTGTGCATACCTGCAGAATTCACTCAAATGGATATTTTTCGTTATTTTTTTTTTATGGATTTTTACTGGGGAAATGTTAAAATTTTAAATTCTGTAATAGTCATCTTCAAATGAAGACTTGATAGGTTCTGTCAATGGAATGAGGTACCCAGAGAGCATGGTTCCAGAGCACCTCGTGCAAGTGTCTCATGCTATAGCATCAAATCAACCCAAGGCTTATAAATGATATTGTGTAGGCAGGAACCATACTTCCGTCAGATGGACTATACCCACTAGCATAGCTAGAGTGTAAGCTGCCCAGGGTGGGGCCCTTCCATTTGCTACCCCCAGACCCCACAAAAAGCACATATTGCCTACAGCAGACCCAATAGTGCTGCGCAAGAATGAACGATTTTTTTTTTCTTGTCCCATTTTCCTTCCTTCTTTTCTTTATATAATGAGATTATTTTGCTGTTGTTTATTTTGGTTACCTCTCACAGCAGTAATGATGTAAGATTTTAGGTAAACGGATATTTGTAGATAAATATAGGAATGTAAGAGATAGATAGGTGGGTAATAAGTAAATATACCAACAGATCCCTTCTGCATATTTGAAATGAGAGGAAAGAAAAAAACACAATTAAAAAAAAAACACAAGTGCAATAGCAGAAGAATGAAAAAAATATAAAAAATATTCTTGGGTATAAAATTTCATCCCAAAGAATATGAGAAATTACTTAAGCTGATGTGTGAGTAGGAGTGTAACGGATGTGCCATGTACCCGTAGATATCACTTTATCAAAGTAGGGTAGCCGTGTCATTTCTTTTAAACAATAATACTGTAAAATGAGACAAAATTATGTTTGTGAGTTTTATCTTATCTTATACATCAGATATATATATATACATAGGTGCAGGCATGGCTGCGTGATAAAAAACTTGTTTGCTAACCACATGATTCTGGGTTCAGACCCACTTTGTGACACCTTGGGCAAATGTCTTCTGGTTGCTCCAAGGCCAACCAGAGCCTTGTGAGAAGACTTGGTAGATGGAAACTGAAAGAAGCCCATCGTCTATAGGTGTGTATGTGTCTTTGTGTCCAATTCCCCACCACCACCACTTGACATCTGTGTTTACATCTGTGTTTACATCCCTGTAACTTAGCAGTTCAGTAACAGAAACTGATAGAATATGTACCAGGCTTTAAAAAAAACTAAGTGTTAGAGTTGATTCATTTGACTAAAAATTCTTCAAGACAGTGCCCCAGCATGGCCGCAGTCCAGTGACTGAACCAAGTGAAAGATAACAGATGTATTCTTTTATACATCCCAGCTCTTAGGCTGCAGCCATGCCGGAATATATATATATATAAACTTTGGTTTTAGTTAGGTTGACTCTAAGGCCCTTCAATTCTAATCCTTGCTTCCACACCTGAAACTTCTCCTCTAGTTCTGATAGTGACTCAGCAATTAGAGCAAGGTCATCAGCATAGAGGAGCTCCCAGGAGCATCCTGTCTTGAATTTCTCCGTTATTACCTGGAGGACTATGATAAATAGGAGAGGGCTGAGGACTGAACCTTGATAGACCCCTACCTCTACCCGGAATTCTTCACTGTACTTGTTGCCAACCCTCACCTAACTGACAGTGTCCCTGTACATGGCTTGCACAGCTCTCACTAACCATTCATCTATCCCTAGTTTCCTCATTGACCACCAGATAAGGGATCGGAGAACCCTGTCAAAGGCTTTCTCCATGTCAACGAAAGCCAGGTACTGAGGTTTATCTTTGTCTAGGTATTTCTCCTGCAGCTGTCTTACCAGAAATATAGCATCAGTGGTGCTTTTCCCTGGCACGAACCCAAACTGCATCTCATCTAAACTTACTCTTTCCCTAATTAGTTGGGCTATGACCCTCTCCGTGACCTTCATTACCTGATCCAACAATATATATGTAAAGCTCAAAGCCATCACTCACACATAGGTATACCTTCATAGTAAATTGTTTTACAGGTGCCTGAATAGTGATGAATAAACACCATTTCCCTCTCAACCTTCTCATACTTGATCTGATGGAAGTGGAACATCCCAGAATGTAGCAACTGGAAAGAGTGAGGTCAGTACAAGAACTAGAATAGCAGAATTCGTTTTTCATCAAAGCCACGACCTCACAAACAAGAACCTAACACACTAACCACTACATCACATACATTCTCTCTCTCACACACACTATTGAAGTATGTGATTATATTTTATCTAGATTCATCTTATATGTGATTTATTACATAAAGATGTGTGCTTTAACTTATCTTTATGTTTGTGTATATAAACATATAAAGATATCTACATACATGCACACGCGTATTTATATCCTTGGCAACAGCAGCAGCTGTTTCCCGTATCTGAGAATTACAATTTCCTCCTGATTGAGTAGTTCCTCTATATTGATGATGGCATTGCTACACACACACACACACACATGTTTAGTACATTAGTACTGACCACATGGCCTAACAGTGGGACATTGCGCTCACGGTTGCAAGGTCATGGTTTCAATTCCTAGACGGAATGGTACTTCGTGTTCTTGAGCAAGACACTTCACCTTGTGTTGCTCTGCGATCTCTTCAGGATATGACATGTGGCACACTGTGCCTTTGTACAAGTAATTTCAACATGATAGAGGCAGTGAACTAATGTACAGCACAAATATTTGATCACTATAAACACATCATCTGGGGCTCTATGATAGTACGCTGTATTCTGTATTATCTCAGTTTACCCTAACTGTCAATAGGTACCATCAGATCATCTGAGTGATATCACTTATGATAGACTGGTGTCACATCCAGGGGAGCATAATCTCTCATTGAATCCATAATATTGGTTTTATATTTTGGCATTAAGTCTGAAATTTCGAGCGAGGAGTTAAACCAATTACATCAACCCCAGTATTCAATTGGTACTTATTTCATCAACCCCATGAGGATGAAAGGCAAAGGTGACCTTGGCGGAATTGGAATTCAGAACACTAAGACGGACAAAATGCCACTAAGCATTTTGCCAGGTGTACTAATGGTTCTACTTGCTCGTCACCTTAAAAAATTGGCTTGCAGGCTGCTACAGAGAATCAAACCCTGTACCTCTCAAACTCTGGTTAAGAACTCTGTACCTTTGCAGTAAGTGACACATGATATTGAAACCAAGGATCAACAATACAGAGGCCTTCAGAGACATTTAGATTTGAACCTTGATCACAGTACAGTGCCACTGTTGGGATATCAACTAATAACCTCCCATCCTTACCCTATCCTTATTCCCCTGATCAATCATGATTGCCCAAGTTCTAGAAATTACTGGAATTTCAGAGGGAAACTCCCAAAAAATCAATTGTGTTTGCTTCCTTAATAATGAGGTTTAAATCAATAACTCCCTGGATTACCCTTAGCTAAACCTACACTGTTAGAAAGGGAGAGAGAGAGAGAGGGAATCAGGATACAGTGGTCTTGGGTGGGATTGTCAATATGTTTATTAACATACGAGAGGAAATGGATTTAATATGGCTGCTAATCTCTAAGTCATATCAATGGAACCTTAATCCATTCTTTGAAATACAATGGTAGAGAGTTTCTCATGAAATTAACAGGTTTCTCGTGTGTGTGTGTGTGTATATATGTATTTATGTATCTCTCTCTCTCTCTATATATATATATATATATTTTGTATTGATATATGTGTGAGTGTACATATATATATATTATATAATGTATATATATATATTATATAATGTATATATATATGTTATATAATGTATATATATATACACTATATGCAGGTATTTGTGTATCTATATATAAGTATTTATGTATAATTATGCATTTTATACGTGTGTGTGTGTGTAGTGTCATTAATCTTCAGATCTTTGACTGTTTCTCTTTCAGTCTCTTGATCTCACTCACACCCTTACTCCCTCTCTCTCTCTCTCTTTCTCCTCTTTCTTTTTCTCTTTCCCCCTCTCTCTATTTTCAACTTACTCCTTCTTCCCCCTCCTTCACTTCTATCATTTAAAAAATCTCTCTGAAATCACTTCTTTACTCTCTCTCTCTCCCCTTTTCCCATTCCCTCTCTCTCTCCCCTTTTCCCATTCTCTCTCTCTCTCTTTCTGTCTCTTCCTCCCACCTCATCCTCTGCCTGCTCTCCATCTTTTCCCCCTCCTTCTATTTTTCACCTGTTTTTTTCCCCTCTTTCCTCCACCTGTTTCTCTATTACTCATCTCACCTCCTCTTCAGTCACATCTCTTGCTCTTTGTTTCTCTCTCTCTCTCTCTCTCCATCTCTCTCTCTCTC
>NC_043017.1:7186302-7221302 GCF_006345805.1 Octopus sinensis | reverse complement strand
ATGCTAACATGGAAAACGGATGTTAAATGCTGATGGTGTGTGTGTGATTGTTTCCTTGCTCTGACATCATGTGACAGTGGAAAATTAGTATAATTATCATACAAGCAGTGTCATTCGTTTCCAATATTCCACAAAGACATGTCTGGCCACAGGGAAAAACTCGCTTATTTGGTGACAGGAAGGAATGGTACCCAGCCATTACAAAAAAATCTGTCTTAACAAGTTTCCTCTGACTGATGAGAGCATAGAAAAGTAGACTTTAAAACGATGATGATGATGATGAAAATGATGAATCAGCTCATTTAGAGATTGTCTCTTATGTTGTTCTATAGATTATTGATCTCTATTTTGTCCCAGACAATTAGAAATTCCACTTCTAACTTCCAAATTTAACAACAAAACAGATATTGAAAACAACAGACATCAATATCTGAGTCATCCTCTGCTATTTTTGACTACATCTTGACTATTTACCATGTATGGGAAGATTTAATTGCACTAAACCTCGAAAATGCAGACTGCGACTAAATATTCCCTCCAGTGTATCATACAATCATTTTACTCATTGTTCATATAAATGCTGGAATTAATCACTAATCAATGAGCCAAGAATTCCAATTCATTCACACTCCTTCCCCCTCCTGACCCATGTACCCATACCCTGCCTACTTCCTTTGAGGGTTTGCTCTATCATATGTCCATATCCTGCCTAGTTCTTTTAAGGGTTTGCTCTGCCATGTGTCCATAACCTGTCTAGTTCCTTTGAGGGTTTGTTCTACAAAGTGCCCATACCCTGTCCAGATGCTTTGAGGATTTGCTCTACCATGTGTCCACGTCCTGCCTAGGGGTTAGGGTATTTGGTTCATGATTATAAGGTCGTCAGTTCAATTCCTGGTGGGGCATTGTGTCCTTGATCAAGACACTTTGTTTCACACTCCTCCAGTTCACTCAGCCGTAGAAATGAGTGGTGATGTCACTGGTATCAAGTTGTATCGGCTCCTTTAACTTTCCCTTGGATAATATTGGTGGTGCAGAGAGAGGAGGCAGGTATGCATGGATGACTGCTGATCTTCCATAAGAAAAAAAACTTGTTTGTTTTTGTTTGGTTTCCTTATATGTCTCTACTGTTCTGTTTTTGTTCCCAACTTTGACCCTCCATAAAATCCAAAATTTTATTTTGGAAGTTATGGAAGCAACTGTCTTTGAAGACTCATATTGTCATTGAATGCTGGAAATGAGGAGTAGATAGACAGCCTACAACTGGTGAAGGGTCGTTTTTTGTGTTACTTGCCCTGTTTTCCATTTTTTTCTCTCGTTGTGTGCATGTTTAACTCGTTTGTTTTCATACTTCATGTTGTTTACAGCTGGTGATGCCCTGTACCCATATATGCATATATATATATATATATATGGCCTGCTCACTTAGCCAGTGGGGTGGCGTCATTCGAAGGCTAAAACAATGCGAACGCATTGTGACCAGCGATGTGTAACTACATCTGATGGACTGGTCGGTCACGTGATCACATGATATATATATATATATAAATAAATATAAAGGCACATGGCTAGTGGTTAGAATAACAAGCTCACAATAATGAGGTAGTGAGTTCGTTTTCTGGACCAGGCTGTGTGTTGTGTTCTTGAGCAAGACACTTTATTTTCATGTTGCTCCAGTTCACTCAACTGTAGAAATGTGTTGCAGCATCACTGGTGGCAAGCTGTATTGGTCCCTTTGCCTTTCCCTTAGATAACATTGGTGGCATGCAGAGGGGAGACTGGCATGCATGGGCGACTGCTGGTCTTTCATAAACAACTTTGTGCCTCAGAGAAGAATTTTCTAAGTGCAATCCCTTGGTCATTCCTGACTGAAGGGGTCTTTTCCCTTTTAATTACTTGGCAACCTCACTAATGCTGGTGGCATGAAAAATGCACCCGGTACTCTTTGTAAATTGGTTGGTGTGAGAAAAGGTGTCCAGTTGTAGAAACCATACCAAAGTTGACATTAAAGCACAACACAACCCCTGTGACTCCCCAGATCCTGTTGGACCCTCCAGCTCATTTCAGCATGGAAAAGGGACATTGATGATGTTGACAACAAACAGATCGTGTATTGTGTTTTAGATTGAGAAGTTTGAAAGTTCTAACCTCTTAACTGACTTGAAGTACCAGAGAAACTGTGGAGCAGATGTTGTTGTGGTTTAAGAGACTAGTAACCAGAGTCATTCCAGCCATGATCATCCTGTCTTGGGGGGTGGGGTGAGCAGGAGTAGTAGATGATGGTAAATTTTGAGTAAGATATTTGGTTGCTTTTTCTAACATGCTGAGCAGCTGCATAGAGGATCCCCTCTGAGTAATAGATATTCAACTTCTTAGAAATAGCAACTGAATTTACTTCAAATCTTACCTTGCTGTTTTAAACAAGGAAAGGACATGTTAGATAATATAGTCCCATGTACTACATTTTATCATGGCACCCACATTAGTGAGGTTATCAAGTCCTCGATTGGACAAAGAAGCCTTTTGAACCAATGTCACTGCTTGCTCACCAACCACTTTACAGAATGTTCTAGATGAATTTATAATCATTCTAATCATATCCCAGTGTTCTAGCTTTAGGCATTCTCTCTCTCTTTCTCTCTCTCTCTCTCACCATCTATCTATCTATCTATCTATCTATCTACCTGCCTACCTAGCTTTTTTTATCTGTCTGTCTATCTAGCTACATCTCTCTCCCTTCCTCCCTCAGATTGACATTAGTAAACAAATGAAAGATCTTTTAAAATGAAATTTTTGATGAATATTTTATGTTCAAAGTAAATTGTATAAGCTTTTATAATGTGTGTGTACGTGTGTGTGTACACACATGTGAGTGTGTGTGTGTGTGTGTTTATGCATAATGTAGAAGCTGTTCTAAGAAGTTGCTCATTCGAAAGACAGCCCCAAAATAAGTCTAAGAAGAAAGGCTCTCTTTTAGCAGCAGAGAAGATGAAAACTCAACAAGACACATCCAAAGCAACACTCGAAGGAGAGAAGCAGTAACTGACTATAAATTGACCCAGGGTAGGGCAAAGTGGATATTTCATTTCTACCAGAGACAACCCCTTTGGTGTGTTAGTAACATGGTAAAAGAACTGTATTCAGTCCATGCGTCATGAAAGGAAGGGCATCAACCATAGTAAAAAAAAAGACCATGCAGAAAGACAAAGAGACTCACAAACAGTTCAGATTCTTGGTTTTTATCTGTGATGTGTTTCAGATGATGCAGGATTGCGACAAAACGATGGTAAAATGCCAGCAGAGAAACTGGACAATAGAATTGGACAGATATATGTATATATATATATAGGAGTGGCTGTGTGGTATGTAGCTTGCTTACCAACCACATGGTTCCGGGTTCAGTTCCACTGCATGGCACCTTGGGCAAGTGTCTTCTACTATAGCCTCGGACCGACCAAAGCCTTGTGAGTGGATTTGGTAGATGGAAACTGAAAGAAGCCCATCTTGTGATAGTGGTGGGGGAACAAGACAGACACACAAATATATACATATATATATATATGTATGTATTTGTGTGTCTGTATTGATATACATATATATATACATATGTATGCATATACATATATATATATACATATATATATATATATATATATATATTATATATATATATATATATATATATATATATATGTATATATATATATATACAAACATATATCTAGGGAGAGAGAAAAAAGAAAGAAAAATATAAATGATTTCTACATAAATGGATGGATGGATAGATAGATAGAGATAGATAGACAGACAGACAGACATCAGATAGACCGACAGGTAACTACATACATAGACAAAAGAAAAACATACAAGATATATACATGTTATATAATGTAGATTGATAGATGCTGAGATAAAAGAAAGTATATTCAAGGTTACTTCACATCTATCAATCTATTACTCGATCTGCCTACAAAACTATATACACAGATAAGTAGGTAGGATGGTAGGTAGGGAAGCTGCTAGATAAGTAAAAGAAGAGAGGAAAAAACATACAAGATTATTACTATATGTGTCCGAAGACATGCATTGATCTCGTTGCTAAAGTAACAAGGAATAAATAGAACACAAATATCACCTATAATTTAAACTAAACATCAATAAGAGATATATGTGTTTAAAATGTTTGCTGTCTTTTTGTCTTTTAAATTACTCTCTTGCCCACCCAGTCTTTCACAGAAGAAATAACAGCTCTACGGCTCTTCCTTCTGAAGGACAGCCACAACAACAGCTAATAGACACAGAGCAGCTTTGATTTATATGGAGGAGGGGTTGGTGGAAAGTTGTTAGTGGAAATCAATGATGCTTGATGTGAAGATAAGATGATCAAGACAATCTTTCGTAGTTGAGTGAATTTAAGATGTGTCTCTTTGTTGCTATTGTTGTTGTTGTCATTGCTGTTGATTATCCCAGGTCATTCATTACTGAGTGATCAGATCTATGGTCTTTGTAGCTTTACAGCTGTGACTGTCACATCTTTTATTGCTTTTTATTAGGTTTGCATAAACACTAAACACGACTATGTGGTTAACAAGTTTACTTCACAGCCGAAAGGTTTTGGGTTCTTCCCGCTGCTTGACACTTTGAGCAAGTGCCTTCTGCTCTTGCCCCAGCCTGACCGATTCATCGTGAGGAAATCTGGTGGATGAAAACTAATGAAGCTGATCATTACCGAGGAAATAACAGGGGACCGAGACTCCTGGGGTTTCGCTGTGCTTGAAAAGACACATCATGTGAAGCAAAAGCATGGCTCCCCTTGCATACATATTTCTTTATTACCCACAAGGGGCTAAGCATAGAAGGGACAAACAAAGACAGACATAGGTATTAAGTCGATTACATCGTCTCGATTACATCGTCTCGATTACATCGTAACTGGTACTAAATTTACCGATCCCCGAAAGGATGAAAGGCAAAGTCGACCTTGGCGGAATTTGAACTCAACGTAACGACAGACGAAATACGGCTACGCATCTCGCCCGGCGTGCTAATGTTTCTGCCAGCTCACCGCCTTGCATACAGTCTTGTCCCCTCTTTGCATCACCATCTGAGCATTCCTAATCTTGTAGGCTCGTAAGTGCTGGGGGCCACATAAAAAGCAGATGTACCCGTGCCACATAAATGTACCAGTGCTGATGCTGAGTAAAACCACTCAGTCCATTCTGTAAAGTGTTTGGCATTAGGAAGGGCATCCAGCTATAGGAACCATCTTGAAACAGATATGGATCCTAGGCAGCCCCTGCCAAACTATCCAACCCATGCCAGAATGGAGAGCAGATGATGATGATGATTCCTCTCTCTCTCTCTCTCTCTCTCTCTCTCTATATATATATATATATTATATATATATATATATATATATATATATATATATATTATATATATATATATATATATATATATATGTATATATACAAAGTTAATCCAAACATGAAAGCACAAAAAAACACAACGCGAGGACGTGGAACAAATATAGTATTATTGGACGCTGAGGAAAGAAGGAAAGAAGGAGGGTTTAACGTTTCGAGCGGAGCTCTTCGTCGGAAACATAGAAGGAAAGATCCAGAGAAGGGAAGACAGAGGAAAAAAGTGTGTGTGTGTGAGGAGACCTCCTTCAGTCATGAATGACCATGGGACTGTCAAACTGTCCAATTCATGCCAACATGGAAGGCAGACATTAAATGATAATGTCAATGATGATGATGACATGTATGCATGGAATAGTTGATGTGAAAGACAATGAGGATTTTTAGCACTTCCCTTTTACCATTGCACCATTTTCATTGACTAAGAAGAGCTGCTAGACTTCATCCAATCAGTTGTCAGGTGATGTGGTCTTTGGCAAAAGAATTGTGCAGATGACTCATGTGAATGGTTTGAAGTCAGATATTTTCTTCACCGACCAAGTTCTCAATCTTCTTTGGGTACCACTTGAAGATGAAGACAGAGAGGAGGATGGTACCTTTTATTAGAACACATCATCATTATCATCATTACCATTTAAGGTCCATTTTTCATGCAGGCATGGGCAGGATGGTTTCACAGGAACTGGCCAGTTGGAAGACTGCACTAAACTCTGCTGTCAGACTTGGCAGGGTTTCTATGGCTGGATGCTGGGGGCAATGCTTTGAGGAATTTTAGTTGAACTAATTGACCTCAGTACTTATTTACTTTTTAAGCCTGGTACTTACTCTGTTAGTCTCGTTTGCCAAACTGGTAAGTTATAGGGACATAAACACACCAACACTGATTGTTAAGTGGCAATGGGAGACACACAGACACACACAAACACAAACACACACACACAAACACACACACAAACACACGCACAAACACATACACACACAAACACGCACACACATTTATATATATGATGGGTTTCTTTCAGTTTCTCTCTACAAAATCCATTCACAAGGTTTTGGTTGGCCTGATTCTATTGTAGAAGACATTTGCCCAAGTTACCACAAAGGTGCCTTGATTAGTGGTTAGGGATGTTGGACTTATGATGGTAAGATTGTGGCTTCAATTCTTGGACCAGACGACGTGTTGTCTTCTTGTTCAACACACTTCATTTCACATTGCTGCAGTCAACTCATCAGTCAAAAATGATTAATTCTGTGATAGACCAGTGTCCTGCTCAATGGGAATATATGTGCCATGGAAAATGGGAAACCGGCCCTTAGGAGTCAGTATGACTTGAGAAGCCAACTAATTTTACTTTTACCACAGAATGGGACTGAACCCAGAACCATGTGGTTGGAATGCAAACTTCTTACCACACAGCCACGGCTGTACCTATATATATCGTGTTTTCTAAGATATTCAGGATCTAACAACAAGAGAAGTTTAGTTGTGAAAACGTTCTGCTGTTGTCCATTTGGTCAGGCCGGGTAAAACAATAACAACAACAATAACAACAACAAAAATAATACAAAAAAAAGTCAAACCTAGTGTTTCAGAAATGTGTGTTCTAAAAGTAGCAAATTATTGATTTGTCTGTCCGTGATTGATAATTCTCATAGTTAGTAAATACACTAATGAGATCTCTCGGTGGAATCTCCTGTCTAGAGACTAAAGCGTGCCAAACAATCATAACACACACATACATACACACTTAGAAGAAGTGCGTATGCATTTATATATAATACATATATGTGTGTGTATATATATGTGTGTGTGTGTGTATATGTACACACACATGTAGGAGTATGTGTTGTGCATTTGTGTATAATACATTTCAATGTGTAGATATGCATGTATATATATATGTGTATATTTGTGTGTGTGTCTATAGATACACACATGTACGCGTGTGTGTGTGTGCGTATACACTGCAAATTTATGTATACATGCAGATTTGTGTGTATGTATGTATATATATATATATATATATATATATTATAGAGTCAATAATAAAAGGGTAAAATTAATTATTATTAATTAATAATTTTACCAAGTAGTGTTCAGTATGTAAAAAGACCATTTACGGTATATTTAAAACATTATATATATATATAACGTAATATATTATATATACATACATACATTTAATATATATATACATATATATCAATATACTATATATATATATATATATATATATATATATATATATATATATAACTGGATACATACTAATACAAAGAAGCGAGAGAAAGAAATTGCTGCCCTCTGGGCGTTCTTGGGGTTCTTTTTTACCAGTGTATGACCTTTAACCAATGACCTTTCGAAGGTCATTCATTAATCTCATTAATCCCAGTTGCACTTTCCTTGTCCCTTCATTTAAGGTTCAGGCTGGAAAAAGAAAAGCTATGGGCTTTGACCATCTGGCACCTTCTCATACAACCCCTCTTCTCCCTCTCATCTCATCCATAAAAGAAGGGTCGCATTTACTGTGAGGTGCATCTATGTGATCATTTGTCCCGCTAGAAGTAGCAGCCAAACTTCCTTTAAATCACTCCCAAACGGTTTAAACAAGGAAAGGGAAATACATTGGATAATATAATTCTCAGGATACTTAAAAAGAGAACAAAAAAGTTTTGATGGTCATGTTTGGAATGCTTTTGGTCAAAGGTCTGCTTAATCAAGCTTGTGGTTAAACAACAGCAACGACAACAACAATTACTACTACTACTATTACTACTACTACTACTACTACTACTACTACTACTACTACTCTGATCAACTCTCGTTATATTCATAATGCTTATTGGCAAACATTGAGCAAACCTTGTCTGGAGAAAATCATCTAAAATTTACTTCGTTTTACTAATTAATCTCTAAGCTTCAGGCCTTTGGGCTCTTAAATATGTCTCTGTCTCTGTTACATCGAGGCACTAAACTAAACATGCCCCTATTTGTCTTGCATGTGGACTTTAAACCCCTTCCTATTTGGAATTCATCTGGACCTTTAACAATTTACACTTGGGTCCTAAGATAAACATGTTCCTATCTGGCTTTCACCTGGATCCTCAGCTAAACATGTCTCTATTTTGTCGAACATGTGGACCCTAAAATAAACATGTACATGTCTGGTTTATATCTGGACCTAAACATGTCTTTATTTGGCTTACACCGAGACAAACCATGTCTCCCTCTGGCTTACATCTGGGTCCTAAACACGAGCCTCTATAACTTATGGTTTCGGTTGATATTCATGATAAACATTAATCCAGCATGTAACAGTGGAATTAAGGTTCCTGTCTATGAAACTCGTGGTCACAAGTTCAAGCCTTGTTGTAGCTACTGTTTGCTGTGATTTTACCCTTAAACAACAGAAATTATTTCACTAGCCTCAGGCTGCTTGTCTGACAGTGTGTTCACAAGAACAAATATAACATGCATCCAGCTGTAAAAAGAAAGAAAAAAAGAAGAGACCCTTATACTGGCACAATATGTGTGGTAAGAAGTTTGCTTCCCAACCACATGGTTCCAGGTTCAGTCCCACTGCATGGCACATTGACCAAATTTTGTGAGTGGATTTGGCAGATGGAAACTGAAAGAAGTCCACTCTATATGTGCATGTGTGTGTGTGTTTGGGTGGGTGTCTCTTTGCCTTTGTCCCCACCACTGCTTCACAACCGGTGTTGGTGTGTTTATGGCCCTATAACTTAGCGATTCAGCATAAGAGACTGATAGAATAAATTCCAGCTTAAGAAAGAATGTAAACATTGGGGTTGATGAGTTCAAAATAAAAGATGCTGCACTAACAGTGTGCAGATGTTCTTCAGGGGGATGCTGCACAAGGGCAAAAGAAAAAAAAACAGTGGTGGTGGTGGTGATGATGGTAAGGGTAGGGTTAGGTCCCCACAATACACATCTTCTTGAAGTGGTACTTGAAGAATTTGATGAGCAGTTGATATATATGCGCACCAAAAAAAAAACAAACAAAAAGAGCCCAATATAAAACCATCCTAACAAGGGTGGAATGGAAAGGAAAAAAAAAAGCAAAGAACATCAAAAGCAAACAAACGTATTTGACCATAATTCTCCCCTTTATGCTGATCGTACAAAAGGATCTTATGTTCGCATCCCAAAACACAGAGTCTGCCTATTCAAAGTTATCAATCCTCTTCATACAAGACTCATTCTTTGATATGCTTCTTTGCTATTAAGTGATGGCGAAGGTGAATGATGATGATGATGATGACGATGATGATGATGATGATGATAATAATCATTGTTTATAATATTTAAAATTTTTCCTCTTCCTCCTCCTCCTACTACTACTACTGCTGCTGCTGCTGCCGCTGCCACCACCACCACCACTATCACTATAATTACTAAATAATAATAATAATAATAATAATGATAATAATAATGATAATAATAATGATAATAAGGCTGTGTTATGTAAACTGTGGTCCAGAATATGCTAACTCTAGCAGTATGTTGAACAAAAATAAATAAATAAATAATAATGAAAATAATAATAATGGACATAAAGAAAAATATATAAAAGAAAAAGCTTACAGCACTAAAATTTTATAAAATTGCTCCTAACAACAGCAACAACAACAAAATAATTACCTATTGAGAATGTTTAGCATGTCTATTGCTGTTTCCATGTGTGTGTGCATGCGTGTGTGTGTATGTGTGCGCATATATATATATATGTTTGTATGTATCTACACACACACACACACACATACTGATACATTTAAATATATAGATACCTATACATACAAGTATAAATATATACATATACATACACACATATATATACATATACATGCATGTATATACATATACACACACATATATATATATACATATACATGCATGTGTATACACACACAAATATATACATATATATAGACACACACACAAACATATATACACATATATATATGCAGAGAATGTGTTTAAAAATCCTTGTCTGTAGATTTTTTTCCTTGTATGCAGTCCTTTGTTCTTGAAACAAAGCAGATATTTGCTATAATAATAATAATAATAATAATAATAATAATAATAATAATAATAATAATAATAATAATTACAACAACAACAACAGCAACAACAACAATCTGTTTTGAAAGAGACTTGCACTTTGTTTTCCTTGGTTCTTTGGAAACAAAACCAACTTTATATTCGAGTCATGAATTGCGCCAGTTATGCAGTGCAATTGGAGGCAGACACAACAGGTGCACAGAATTCACAGCAATTATCCAATGCAAACACTGGAAAGTGAGAAGCTGTGGCATTCATCAAAAGGGTTTTTCTCTTTTTTTTTTTAAGAAGAAATGTTTCCCAGTGGTGGGTGGGGGGGGGGGGGGACAAAAAAACAACAACATAATTGTGTTTTGTTATTGTTGTGGCGGTGGTGGTGGTGGTGGTTGTGCTAGTGTTGCTTTTTGCTGTTGGTGGTGGTGGTCAGTGAAGGAAACCTAATACCAAACCAAAATCTGATTACTTCAGACAATGGACTTGAAAAGAAAACAGAAAACTGTGTTTGTAGTGTGTCTAAACAGATTATTAATTATTATTATTACTTCGGATTTGTTAATTGTTTATCTCAATTTTTTGTTTAATTGTGTGGTTGTTGTTGTTATTATTATTATTATTATTATTATTATTGTTATCTTTTCTTCTTCTTTCAAATTTGCTTCCATTTCTTGCCGAGTGTCTTCCCGACTCCTAGGGCAAAGAAACTCATAGTATACGTTGGTAGGCCATTAAACTAAACTCACTAGTTCGTTCATTTTTTTTTTTTATTATTTTCATTATTATTATTATTATTATTATTATTATTATTATTATTATTATTATTATTATTATTATTATCATCATCATCATCATCATTATCATTAGGTGGCAAGCTGGCAGTAAAATGCTTAGTGATATTTTATCCATCCTTACATTCTGAGTTCAAATTCTGCCAAGGTCAACTTTGCCTTTCAACCTGTCGAGGTCAATAAATCAAGTACCAGTGAAATATTGGGGTCGGTGTAATCGACTAGTCCCCTCTCCACAAATTTCAGGCCTTGTGCCTTTAATAGAAAGGATTATTATTATTATTTTTACTATTGTTGTTGTTGTTATTATCATTAGACAATGAGGTGGCAGAGTAGTTAGCACACCAGGCACAATGCCTAGTGGTATTTTGTCCGTCTTTACATTCTGGGTTCAAATGCTACCAGAGTCGACTTTGCCTTTCATCTTTTCAGAGAGAATGAAATAAGTACCAGTTGATCTGTGGGGTCCATAGGTACAAAAACAAAAAAAAAAGGATAGGGAACCACTGACTTAAATGGAGTTACTGGGCTGACAATAACTTCTTGCTCCTAACCCTAATCTTCTTCAGCTTAGGGTTCTGAAAAAGAGTCACTGGTGAGAGTCACTAGTGAGAGTCACTGATGAGAGTCACTAGTGAGAGTCACTAGTGAGAGTCACTGATGAGTGTCACTGGTGAGAGTCACTGGTGAGTGTCACTAATGATGTTCTTCCTTCAATTTAATATTGGATCAGTCATGGCTTTAGGGTTAAGAAGCTTGCTCCTCATCTACATGGTTCCTGGTTCAATCCCACTGCTTTGCACTTACTTTGGGCAAGTGTCTTATACTGTAACCCCGAGTTGATCAAAGCCTTGTGAGTGGATTTAGCTGACAGAAACTGAAACAATTCTGTCACGTGTGTGTGTGTGTGTGTGTGTGTGTGTGTGTGGTGTGTGTGTGTGTGTGTGTGTGTTGTGTGTGTGTGTGGAGGAAACCTGACTCAACAAATCCCTTCCAACCAGCTGAATTAGGACAAATTTAACTGAAACAATTCTGTCACGTGTGTGTGTGTGTGTGTGTGTGTGTGTGGTGTGTGTGTGTGTTGTGTGTGTGTGTGTGTGTGTGTGGAGGAAACCTGACTCAACAAATCCCTTCCAACCAGCTTAATTAGGACAAATTTATCCTACCGAGGCAGTGTAAGTTCACAGGAATGCAATAACAAAAGGGTTACAGCAGGAAGTTTGCATCATAGAATCAAGGATGGTTTCTGGCAGGTTGGCATACAAAAAAAAATAATAATAATAAGGGGGTTGAAGGGGGATTTAAGCTGCACCATTTCTCCCAAGGTTAAACTGACCTATAACAGAGAGGTTCTCGTTGTTTGCTCGTAACGAGAGGAGATGATGTCATGAAGTGGAAGGCAGGTAAATGGTTGGTTGTCTAAATTAAAAAACACTGAAACATGCTTTATTATTATTGCAACAAGTGGACGGACAACTGCAGTAATCAATTTTAGAAACAGAATTGATGTTGTTGAAACATCAGAAGAATGTTTTACAATAATTGGAAAATAACTCGTTACTGGTGAACTGTTATATTAGACTATCAGACTTCTTGCTTCAAACAACAACAACAACAACAACACTCGAATTTACAACACAATGCTTCTTCTCTTCTTTGTTTTTTTTTTGCTTTTTTTTTAAAATTATGTTTTTATTGTTAGATTTTTTTTTTGAAAATGTCGTTGTTGTTGTTGTTGTTGCTGTTGCTGCTGCTGCTTTGTTTGTTTGTTTGTTGAGCGCCTGGAAGAAGTCCGAAACGTGGTCCTTTTGCTATTCGTAAGACCCGCAGAAGAGAAAGCAGGTCGACCCCCGACACCGGGAGCATCGCCGGATGGGATGAATGCGCATCCAGGCTCAGCGGTTGCATAGGAAGGAAGTCGGGGACAAGAAACAGGAAGAAAGAGTGAGAGAAAGTTGGAGCGAAAGAGTACAACAGGGGTCGCCCCCCCCCTGCCGGAGCCTCATGGAGCTTTAGGTGTTTTCCCTCAATAAACACACACAATGCCCGGTCTGGGAATCGAAACCGTGATCCTCCGACCGCGAGTCCGCTGCCCTAACCACTGGGCCATTGCACCTCCACTGCTGCTGCTGTTGCTGTTGTTGTTAAGGCTGTGAGCTGACAGAACCCTTAGCAACCTGGGCAAAATGAACAACAGCATTTTCACATGTCTTGGACATTCTGAGTTCAAATTCTTCCAAGTTTGACTTTGCCCTTCATCCTATCAGGATAGACAAAATTAGGTATCGGTGAAACATTGGAGTTGGGTCGATGTAATCAACTAGTCCCCTCCTACCAATTTTCAGGCTTTGAGCCTTTGGTAGAAAGGATTATCCTCCTCCTCCTCCTCCTCCTCATCCTCATCATCATCACCACCTCCACCACCACCACCACCACCACCACCACCACCATCACCATCATTATTACTATTATTATTATAAGGTGGTGAGCTGGCAAAATTGTTAGCGTGCTCGACAAAATACTTAGTGGTATTTCACCCGTCGCTACGTTCTGAGTTCAAATTCTGTTGAGGACAAATTTGCCTTTCATCCTTTCGGGGTCGATAAAATAAGTACCAGTTGAACACTGGGGTCAATGTAATCGACTCATCCCCACCTGCCCGCAAATTGCTGCCCTTGTGGCAAAACTTGAAACCATTACTTGTGCAAATAGTAGAAATTATTATGATTATTATTATTATGGAGGCAAGCTGGCAGAACCATTAGCAGCATTTCATCTGTCTCTATGTCCTGGGTTCAAATGCCACCAGGGTCAAATTTGCTTTTCATCCTTTTAGGTTTGATGAAATAAGGACCAATTGATCAATGGGGTTGATATGTAATCGACTTCTAAAGTTGCTGACCTTGAACCAAACTTTGAAACCATTATTATTATTATTATTATTATTATTGTTGTTGTTGTTGTTGTTGTTGTTAAAGGCTGCAAGCTGGTCAGAAGGCTTGCAGCGTTTTGTCTGTCTTCACGTTCTGTGTTCAAATTTCGCTGAGGTCAGCCTTGCCTTTTATCCTTTCGGGATTGATAAAGTAAATACCAGCTAAGCGTTGGGGTCGATGTGATCGACTTACCCACCCCCTGCGAAATTTGAAACCATTATCATTGTCATTATTATTATTACTATTATTATTATCATTATTATCATTATTATCGTTGTTGTTGTCGTCATTGTTGTTGTTGTTAAGAGGTGGCAAGCTGGCAGAGTCATTACTGTTTCAGACAAAGTGCTTAGCAGCATTCCTTCCCACTCTTTACATCCTGAGATTAAATCCTGCTGAGATCAACTTTGCCTTTCATCCTTTTTGGGGTCAGTAAAATAAAGATCCAGTCCACCTCTGGGGTCGATGAAATCAACTTGCCCGCCTCCCCTCAGAATTACTGGCTTTGTGTCAAAATTAGAAAGAATTATCCATATTATTATTATTTTCATTTTAGGAGGACAAAAAAAAAATCTTTCGTTTTCTACATATCTCTTGTGAAAGCTTAGAAGGAATTTGCGGAAGAAGAAGAAGAAGAAGAAGAAGAAGAAGAGAAGAAGAAGAAGAAGAAGAAGAAGACAAACAGATGGAAATACACAAGAGAGGAAAGAAAAACAACGGAAGGTGAAAGAGAAGGAATAAAAAATGAGAGAAAGAGAAAATGCGAAAATGACAGGAAAACACGTCTTTAGTGCAAAAAAAAATGTTAATGATAATAGTTTTGAAGTTTATGACTGCGATAATTGTTGAGAGACCCTGAGTCATGCGAGAAAGAATTCGAAAACACAAACAGCAAAAGAAGAAATTTGTAAACAATTCTAAAATAACTGATTTATTCTAAGGAGTTTCAATGTGGCAAAGTCATCATAAGAAGGAGAGTGTTCATAACGAGAAGTGAGAAACCTGTAGATTAACTGCGAGCTTGGGTTGTCAGAACAAACAGTACTAGAGGAAGTAAATAAACCGAAATAGGTTATTGATGGTGCTGGTGGTTGTAAAGAAAGTTAAAAGACAGGCTGGGTGGAATACGTTGTAACCGAAAAACAAACAAATAAGAACCATAAAACAAACAAACAAAAAATAAACAGAAAGCAACAGAAAAAAAAAACTAACCTTGCAATATGTCAAAACATTTTCTCGAGAAATGTAATCAAGTTTTCGTGTATTTAGGGAAAGAATTTCATTTGTTGCTCCATTTTTTTACCTTTTCTTTTCTTTTTTCTCTTTTTTTTCTTTCTTTGTTTATTAATATCGAAACCTGATATGCAAACAGGGAGTTGACAAAAGTTGTAGCATGTCGGAATGTTGAGCTAAATCTCATCGTCATTATCATCATCATCATTATCATCATCATCCTGCTTATCATTTTCATTTTACATCTGTTTCTCTACACCAGCACAGGTTGGTTATGTCATCATTGGCTGTGTCTTCTCGTACACATCACACCAACAAAGAATAATCAGTCGATTTCAAAGTGGTAAGTCATGTGTTGCCTGCATTTTTATCAGGTTGCCAGTAAAATTGATACACACATGACTGAGTATCTTCATTAGAGAAAGAGAAAGAAGCTGAGAGAGAGAGAGAAAGAGAGAGAGAGAGAGAGAGAAGGAAGCAGAGAGGAGAGAAAGATAATATAACAACACAGAAAGATTTTTATCAAATGAAGAATTCTTATCTTGCTTCAGTCAGTTGCACTCTTTCAAATTTAACTCAGAGTTTGTAAGACATTTGCATGTTGAGTATCGTCATCATCACAACCGTCATCATCATCATTATCGTCATCATCACTATTGTCATCATCATTTAATGTTCTATTTTATGTGCTAGTATGGTTTGGACAGTTCAACTGGAACCAAAGAACCAGAGGACTGCAATAAGCTCTTGTGCTTACTTTGCTATGGTTTCTACCATTGGATGCCCTTCCTAACACAAATCCCTTTACAGAATGTACAGTGCTTTTTATGTGGCACCAGCACTTGTGTGTGTGTGTGTGTGTGTGTGTGTGTGTGTTTGTACATGTATGTTAAGCAGTGTACATGCTCACAGTTTGTACATGCATGTTAAGTATGTTAAGCAGTGCTTCTTTGAGTCCAAAAGGGTGACTTAGCCAGTCAATAAATAGAGAGTGATAAAATAAGTACCAGAATGAAACTGAAACAAGTGCTGGTGTCAATATGATTGACTTAAAAACCAGTGAAGGCAATGCCTTGGCATGGCTGTAGTCCAATGATTGAAATTAGTAAAAGTTTAAAAACGATTACTGCAGGCATCATCCCTGTACAACCCAGGCCCCTTATGCTAGATATTCACTGCTTCTAGAAAACAGAAACTTCAAAAGGATCCTCTAGGGCTGATATGTCACCTCCATAAAACTCAACACACAGAACCAGGTGCTGTCTGGGGTTACAGCACACACAGTCAGTTGTCAGCTTTTTAGAAGTTTTATTCATCATCTAATGTCTGCCTTCCATGCTGACATGGGTTGAATGATTTAAAAGGTGCTGGCCAGGCAGAGGACTGCACCAGACTTCTGTGTCTATTTTGGTATGGTTTTTATGGCTGGGTGCCCTTCCTAACACCAACCACCCTGCAGAGTGGACCGAGTGCTTTTTATGCAGCACCAGAATGTAAATGAAAGTGAGTGTTGAAATTGTTTTAATCTTTCAGTATTCAAACTGGAACATCATCGTCATCATCGTTTAATGTCTGCTTTCCATGCTAGCATGGGTTGGATGATTTTGACTGAGGGCTGGTGAACCAGACAGCTGCACCAGGCTCCAGTCTTGATCTGGCAGAGTTTCTACAGCTGGATGCCCTTCCTAACGCCAACCACTCCGAGAGTGTAGTGGGTGCTTTTTACGTGCCAGTCAGGCGGTACTGGCAATGACCTCGCTCAAATCTTTTTACACATGCCACCGGCACAGGTACCAGTAAGGCGACGTTGGTAACAATCACAATCGATATTCACCCAAAATATTCCACCTGCTTTTATGTTCAAATTGGGCAAATCTGACCTCTCACACCAACCCTACAGGGTCATTCTAAAAATAAACTACCACATTATCAAACTCTTGAAGCTACAAAATTAATTCAAAGCTTAATTAATTCAAAACAATTTGAATAAATAAGCAGAACATTTGACAGAATAATCTGAATTCTAAGGGGTTAAAACTGAGTTGGCTGAACACATTGCAAGAGTACAACAGGGGTCGCCACCACCCCCTGCCGGAGCCTTGTGGAGCTTTTAGGTGTTTTTGCTCAATAAACACACACAACGCCTGGTCTGGGAAACAAAACCGCCATCCTCCGACTGCGAGTCCGCTGCCCTAACCACTGGGCCATTGCACCTCCACTGGTACTCATTTTATCGATCCCAAAAGGAAGAAAGGCAAAGTCAGCCTCAGCACAAAGCCTGCAATTGTTTTCTAGATGGAGTGGTTAGTTTGTGGCATTGAAACTCAGTGCTTGACTGCATTGAATTGCACGGGAAAAGATGAAAGGCAAAGTTGACCTTGGAAAATAATTTTTGCTGCTGCTGCTGCTGCTGGCTTCGTCGCCATAGTTGTTGTTGTTGTTGTTGTTGTTGTTGTAACAGTCTGTCAAGATTGTCCAATAACCTCGTCTGTAACTGCTACAATTCTGCTAATACAACAGTTAATTCAATCACGGGTTAGAAAGAAGAACAGGTTGACAAGACTGAAACCTACACACACACACACACAGACATAGATATATGTGTACTTACGCATTACTCAGATACACGTGCACTTACACACAGAGCAAGACATGCAAGCAGCTATACATACACACACATATACAAAGCTATACACACACACACATAGACACACAGCTATGCATGCACAGACACACACAAAGCTATACATACACACACATACACACACAGCTATGCATGCACAGACACACACAAAGCTATATACACACACACACATACACACACAGCTATGCATGCACAGACACACACATACACACACAGCTATGCATGCACAGACACACACAAAGCTATATACACACACACATACACACACAGCTATGCATGCACAGACACACACAAAGCTATATACACACACAGCTATGCATGCACAGACACACACATACACACACAGCTATGCATGCACAGACACACACAAAGCTATATACACACACACATACACACACAGCTATGCATGCACAGACACACACATACACACACAGCTATGCATGCACAGACACACACAAAGCTATACACATACACACATACACACACAGCTATGCATGCACAGACACACACATACACACACAGCTATGCATGCACAGACACACACAAAGCTATATACACACACACATACACACACAGCTATGCATGCACAGACACACACAAAGCTATATATACACACACACAGCTATACATGCACAGATACACACATACATACACAGCTATACATACACACAGCTATACATGCACACACACAAAGCTATGCACACACACGCACATATTCTTATATACACACATACGTAAAGAACATGCATGAACAGACAGACACACACACACACACATATACATACATGCACACACACACACATATGAAGAAGCACATGCATGCTTATACATACACATACACACATGCACTTAAACACAACAGGATACAGTTGTTGCAAGCATGCATACACTGCTGCACGACACACACAAGTATACACACACACACACACACATATATGCGCTCTCACCGATACACATATACACACACTCTTGCACAATTCCCTAAAATCACGTGTACAAGTAGACACGTGATTTTTATATACACGTGGACTTATACATGCACGTGCTCTCAGATGCACTTGTACATACACACATATATACATATACATATATATATTACTCACATACATACATACATACATACATACATACGTGCATACATACGTGCATACATACATACATGCATACATACATACATACATACATACATACATACATACATACATACATACACACATACATACATGCATACATACGTGCATACATACATACATACACACATACATACATACATACATACATACATACATACGTACGTGCATACATACATGCATACATACGTGCATACATACATACATACATACATACATGCATACATACATGCATACATACATACATACATACGTGCATACATACATACATACATACACACATACATGCATACATACATACATACATACATACATACACACATTTTGTACATTTGCATGCACACTGACACAGCTATATGTGTGCAAGAGCTCACTAGGACACACACACAAACATACAGACACACACACACACAAACACACACATGCATACACAAACACACACACACACACACACAAACTTATGTACACACACACACATAATTCCACACAATTATATGCACACAACCATAGTTGTACATGTATGCATGTACATATATGTGCGCACACACACACACACACTCATACATACCTATATATATACATATATATATATATATATATACATATATATATATAAAAAAATTTGTGTGTGTGTGTGGCTTAGTGGTTAGGGCATTGCACTAATGATCGTATGGTTGTGATTTCAAATCCTGGACTCGGCAGTGCATTGTGTTCTTGAGCAAGACACTTCACATTGCCCAGCTGGCAAAAGCAAATAGTTGAATAATTCTGCAATGGACTGGCATCCCATTCAGGGGTAATATATATGCCACAGAATCTGGGGGAACTGATTTTATGAGCCTATGGCTCAAGAATGACCTTTCGTCCTTTCGATGTATATATTGTTGCTATTATGTTAAACTGTCATATGTCCAAATTCAGCCAAATGCATTCTCTTTTGCTCTTTTACTTGTTTCAGTCATTTGACTGCGGCCATGCTGGAGTACCGCCTTTAATCGAGCAACTCAACCCCAGGACTTATTCTTTGTAAGCCCAGTACTTATTCTATCGGTCTCTTTTGCCGAACCACTAGGTGACGGGGACGTAAACACACCAGCATCGGTTGTCAAGCAATGCTAGGGGGACATACACAGACACACAAACACACACACACATATATATATATATATACATATATACGACAGGCTTCTTTCAGTTTCCGTCTACCAAATCCACTCACAAGGCATTGGTCGGCCCGGGGCTATAGCAGAAGACACTTG
Organism: Octopus sinensis; assembly: GCF_006345805.1. Lineage (NCBI taxonomy): Eukaryota > Metazoa > Mollusca > Cephalopoda > Octopoda > Octopodidae > Octopus > Octopus sinensis. The sequence goes on along the minus strand of NC_043017.1, from coordinate 7,200,815 downwards.
CCCAAGATGCCACGCAGTGGGACTGAACCCGGAACCATGTGGTTGGTTAGCAAGCTACTTACCACACAGCCACTCCTGTGCCATTCTTTTTTTAAATATTTATTTTTTTAAATATTTATTTTTGCCTGCAATAGCCAGTTCTTTTGGTCAAACTGTTGTATCTCCAGCTGCTTCAGATGCCAAGATATCAAAAATTGTCAAAGTGTAGCACAACAGTTTTGCTATGGAATGGTGAAACTATTTTTTCGTTTTCTGAAAAAGCAATGTTTTGGACTTACGATACTTTTGCATAATAGCAACGAGATATATACCTTATACTAGTTCCAGTCATTAGACTGTGGCCATGCTGGAGCACTGTTTTGAAGAATTTTTAGTCAAATGAATTGACATCAGTTTCCATATTTTTGTTAAGCCTGGTACTAATGCTATCAGTCTCTTTTTGCCGAGCCGCTAAGTTACAGGGACGTAAACACACCAACACTGGTTGTGAAGCAGTGGTAGAGGACAAACACATACACAAAGACACATAGATATATATGCATACACACACACACACACATATATATATTATATATATATATATATATATATATGTATATATATATATGCATATATACAGCAGGCTTCTTTCAGTTTTCCGTCTACCAAATCCACTCACAAGGTTTTGGTCAGCCCAAGGCTATAGTAGAAGACACTTGCCCAAGGTGCCATGCAGTGGGACTGAACCCAGTACCATGTGGTTTGGAAGCAAGCTTCTTACCACGCAGCCATATACACACACACTGTACTCACGTACACTAAAATGCACTCTTAGTTTCCTTGAATAGGTATTGTACACTTTCACACACACACACACACACACCTGCTTACACTCACGTGCACATATGCATTTGTACATGCATACATACATACACATAGTTGTTTATTCACACATGCACGTGTACTTACACATAGTTGCTTACACACATACACAGATACAACAAAAACAAAAAACAACAAAGAACTAATCTGTTCACATTTTATTTGCACACACCTCTACTCTCTCTTTCTCTCTCTCTCACCTTTTGTTTCTCTTTCCTCTGTTGCTTCTCTTTCTCGCTTCTTGCTCTTTACACTATTTCTTCCTCTCTCTCTCTCTCTCACTCTCACTCTCTCTCTCTCTCTCTTCACCATTTCACTCCCTTCGCTTCTCATTTCTCTTAGTAATTTCACTTTTTCTCTTCTCTATCAATCTCTCTCTCTTTCTCTCAATCTCTCCTTGTCTATCTTTCCCTTCTCGCCCTTTTACTGACTACATCTGTCATTCTCTCTCTCTCTCTCTCTCTTTCAATATCTGTCTAGCAATCACTGCTTTCCTCTCTCTCACTCTGTCTATCTATCACTGCTTTCTTCTCTCTCTCTCTCACTCTGTCTATCACTACTTTCCTCTCTCTCTCTTTCTCCCTCTCTCTCTCTGTCTATCTATCACTGCTTTCTTCTCTCTTTTTCTCTCTCTAACACTATCTGCCTACCTATCACTGCTTTCTTCTCTCTCTCTCTCTCTCTCACTATCTGTTTAGCTATCACTGCTTTCCTCTCTCTCTCTCTTACTCCTTTCCTCTCATTGTCTCTATCTATCACTCCCTCTACTCCCCGCTCTTTCTCCTTTAAACTGTTGCCAGGTTATGCAAGATCTGTTTTTACCCAGAATGCCTCACACTTCCTTCCAGTCATGGTGGCTACCAATAACATTTTCTACAGTCACCACCACCACCACCACCATCACCGCAGCGACCACTGCATCACTACCACACCAGTTCCACCACCGTTGTCACCTCCACCATCACCACAAACCTCACTGCACCATTACCATCATTGCACCACACTACAGCCAACATCAGTGTATGGACTGCAGCCACCACCACCATCACCACTACCACCACTACCACCACTACCACCACTATCACCACTACTACAACTACTACTGCTAGTGCTGCTGTTACCACCACCACCACCACTACTACTACTACCACAACCACCATCATCACCATCACCACCACCACCACCATTGCACTACTACCTCCACCATCACCACCACCACCACCACTGGTATTACTACTACTACTACTACTACTACTACCACCACCACTACTACTGCTGTTGCTGTAGCAGTAGCAGTAGCATTGTAGCCTTGACAACCACAAGTACTAGAACCACCACTACAGTCACTACAACTATCACCTCTACTGCAACAGCCTCTGCCATACCAGTACCACTACTACATAATTGCAGCTTCTACAACATCTCTACAGCCTCTACTACCACCACCACACCACTACAGCTGCTACCAAACTACAACAACTTTTGTCACACTGCTGCAATGACTATCACATTACTACATCCCATACTGTGTCAGTACTTCTCTTACTATGACCAGTCCTACATCACAACAGCCTCTACCATATCAGCACCACTACCACAGGCACCTCTACAGCTTTCACTCGACAACCACATTTATGCTACGGCATCCAACAGTCATTAATGACCAGGGATGAAGGTTCTGGTTGTCCTTCCTACTGGAACCGTGTTATCTGTGGCTGACGAGTATGATGTGCAAATGGCAATCTCCGTCATTCACATAAGGTGCAGCAATTGTGGGCTGCCCCAGGGCTGTTTGAGTTGTGGTTCTCTTTTCTGTGGAGTGGGAGCACCAAGCAGTGATGAGTATAAATGCAATGTTATTTATTGCCAGTCAAAATGTGCTGGTGACACATTTGGACTGGTCCTGAGGATTAGGTCCAGTTCCTGAGCCATTCATGGTTTCACCATTTGTTTATGGCATGGCTTAAGCTTTTGATGCAAGCATATGACTACTGGCATGATCAACCAGGTATGGTCCCAAGGATTAGATCCGGTTCCTGAGCCATTCATGGCTTCACCATTTGTTTACGGCATGAACTTACACTTGCATGGCTTAAGTTTTAAGACAAGCATATGACTACTGGCAGGATCAACCAGGTATGGTCCTGAAGATTAGGTCCAGTTCCTGATCCATCCATGGCTTCACCATTCATTTACAGCATGAACTTACACTTACATGGTTTAAGTTTTGAGACAAACATATTACTACTGGCAGGATCAACCAGGTATGGTCCTGAGGATTAAGTCTGGTTCCTGAACCATTTGCAGTTTTACTGTTCACTTACGGCTTTGAGACAGGCATATAACTAGTGGCAGGATCAACGTGTCCAAACATGCCTCAATCTTATTTGAACTGGTAATGACATTGCATTCTTTTCCATGGATCTGCTTTACTTGTCCTTTGTATGATCCGGGATCACCAGCTCAGGCTGTTTGAACATGTTACTTGATTTTCAAAGATAGACCCTGCTAATCATGTCCTCTTCACTGAGGATCTTGCTGGGTCGATAGCTTGTGTTAATTGACGACATTCCACGTGGACATGGCAGATAAGCATGTATCCTGCAAAGATGGGGACCAACTGGGACTCTGCTTGATGGGTTGCCTACAAGGACCCGGAAATATACCAACAAATGGTGAATGCTGCAACAGTGTCTGTTCCCACACCTGACCTGATCTTCCTTTCTTCCACTGTATTCATCGATCTCTCTAGTATAGGATGACCAATAGGACCCAAGCCTGGGCAGCATGGAACGGAGGACAGGTTGTTCATGTAGTGCATCCCATTTGTCCACATCACTGATGGATCCAAAGGAACAAGCATGGCTGTTACAGTTTGCCACTGTCCCAACACATCTCTGTCATCAGCTGACTATCACTCTCTTTATCCCCAGCTCACTTTCCTCCATTTTCCAACTGGGGTATCCATTTATCTATTCTACAGCAAGACACCTGTATCTGTCCCCTTTATACCTTAAATCTCTCAACTGGAACAAAGCCACATACCCTCAGTACTACTCCCCCACGCCCAGATGAGGAGTTTTTGTCATGCAAGGTACTGGTGACTCTGTTGGTGCTGGTGCCACATGAAAGAAAAAACACCTGTAAAAAGCATCCAGCACACTCTGTAAAATGATTGGCATTAGGAAGGGCCTCCAGTTGTAGAAACTATGCCAAATCAGACTGGAACCTGGTGTGGTTCCTGGCTTTGCTAGTTCCTCTCAAGCCATCCAACCCATGCCAGCATGGAAAATGAACGTTAAATGATGATGATTATGATGATGAAGATGATGATTGCAGTTCTGGTTGCCAGAAGGAGATTGTAGACAATGTTGTACTGCTTCAGGGGCCTCAACTCTCAATTTTTCCCACAAGATTTACTCCTGAAGCCATGGCAGAGTATGGTCACAGAAGTTTGGAATCAGGGGTTTTCCTTCTCCTCGTAGGTTGATAATCCCACTACCACCACCACACACACACACACCCTGACCAAGCTAATGAGCTCAATCTGCTCAGCTGACTTTCTAATTAACCAATAGTTGAGACCCTGACAGTCGCTACTACTCTGGGTCAGAGTAGTAGCAATTTTAAAACCCTGGAACACCTCAACCAGGGACCCACAATTAGATGCAGTTTAACCCTTCAGCACTCAGATTATTTTCTCAAATGTAACCCTTATCTATCCACATTGTTTTGAATTAATCATGCATTATCTTGTAACTTCAAGATTTCGATGATGTGATTGTTTATTTTTAGATGAGATTGTAGGGTCAGTGTGAGAGGCCAGATATAGTCAGTTTGAACGTAAAATGGATGGACTATTTGGGTCAGATATGGTGGGTTCAAAATGCTAAAGAGTTAAAATCATACTCAGGGCTTTCTGTCACCTTACTACAGGGTGTCCCCAAAATCACTGATGGGTTTCAAATTTTAATAACTTCCTTAACTTTACAAATAAATGCATAGAATTTTGATACACACACACACACTTCATTTAAGTATATATGAACATGTCTAGATAGGCAAGTGTATGCATGAGAAGACATACATAAAGCAAAACATATACAAATCTGCACGTACACATACATACATACATACATACATACATACAAACATACATACATGCATGCATGCATGCATGCATGCATACATACGTACATACATACATACATACATACCCACATACATACATACATACATACATACATACATACATACATACCCTGTTGTTGATGTTGAAATTCCAATGAAGGAGACTTGGATCTAGGTTAGAAATCGGCTCTTTCTCTATTGACAAGAAATCTTGAAATAAAACTGAATAATGACTTGCATACACACACACACAAGTAAGCACACACGCACATGGCTTTGGTGAATCGCTTATACAAGGGAGATAACTCTACTTTCTCTATTTTTTCGTTGAATTTGTCTTAGCAAATTTCTCCGAGATTGTGTTTTGAAACAAGCATCGTTGAAAGAATCATATGAAGCCATTTGATGATACACAGATTAAATTACTTTCATCTCACAAGGCCAGCCAACCCCAGAGCTCAATTGGTAATTAGTTTATTGACCCCGAAAATATGAAATACAAAATTGACCCACAGACTTCGCTCTGTGCACGGTTTTACGACGTATGAGCATGCGTGGTAAGATGCTTGCTTCCCAACCACATGGTTCCAAGTTCAGTTCCACTGTATGGGACCTGGGGCAAGTGGCTTCTACTATAGCCTCTGGTCAACTAAAGCCTTGTGAGTGGATTTGGTAGACAGAAACTGAAACTGAAAGGCGGCGAGTTGGCAGAAACGTTAGCACACCGGGCGAAATGCTTAGCAGTATTTCGTCTGCTGTTACATTCTGAGTTCAAATTCTGCCAAGGTTGACTTTGCCTTTCATCCTTTCAAGGTCAATAAATTAAGCACCAGTTACGCACTGGGGTCGATGTAATCGACTTAATTCCTATATCTGTCCTCTCTGTGTTTAGCCCCTTGTGGGCAATAAAGAAATAAGAAACTGAAAGAAGCTCGCCGTATATATATATATAATATATATATATATGTGTGTGTGTGTATATGTATATGTGTATATGTATATGTATATATATGTATATGTTTGTGTGTCTGCGTTTTTCCCCATCACCATCGCTTGACAACCCATGTTGGTGTATGTCCTCGTAACTTAGGGGTTTGGCAAAAGACATTGGTAGAATAAGTACTAGGCTTACAAAGAATAAGTCCTGGGGTCAATTTATTCAACTAAAGGGGGTGCTCCAACATGGCCGCAGTCAAATGACTGAAACCAGTGAAAGAATTAAGGAATAAAAGAATATATATGGGCACAGGCTTAGCTGTGTGGTTGAGAAGCAAGGTTCTCAACCATGTGCTCTGAAGTTCAATCTTACTGAAAATATCTCCTATGATAGAACTGGGCCAATCAAAGCCATGTGATTTGATTTCATAAACGCAAACTGAAAGAGTCCGTTGTGTGTGTGCATGTGTTTTTATAATTAAGATGTAAACTGTTAATATATGAATGCAGAAGAGAAAGTTGAACAACTTTAAACCTACTTTTGGGCCACCCTGTATATCAACCCTGGGCCAATCAAAGCTTTGTGAGTGGATTTGATAAATGAAAACTGAAAGAAGTCCATTGTGTGTGCTTGAATGAACATTGTTTTACGTCTGCTTCCCATGCTGGTAATTGTTGGACAAGTCATGACTGTAGTTAAGAAGCCTCCCACTGCATGGCCTTAGCCCTGGGCCAACCAAAATAATTAGAGTGGATTTTGAAGATGGAAACTGAAAGAAGCCTATGACATGTATGTGTGTATATATTCATATGTATATGTGTGTGTGTGCATGTATATATATTGTGTGTTTGCTTCTCTTCGCATGCAGGTACACAAACACACACGGTAGTTGTAAATGAGTAACACCATCATACAAGCGGTGTTGTTTGTTTTTAGTCTTACCTGATCATAAGTAAATATTACTTTGCTTGGCAAACTGTAATGGTTGGCAACAGGAAGGGTATCTGGACATAGAAAAATCTACCTCATCAAATTCTTTCCGACCCGTGGTAGCATGAAAAACAGTGGATACGAAAGCCATGCTAATGATGACGATGATTATATATTTATTTTTTTATTGCCTGCAGAGGGGCGGGGTCTAAACATAGAGGGGACAACACAAGGACAGACAAAGGAATTAAGTCGATTACATCGATCCTGCTGATTAACAGGTACTGAAAGAATTTTTTCTACTCTAGGCACAAGGCCCCCAATTTTTGTTTTTGGTGGGGGCAGTTAATTAGATCGATCCCAGTGCACAACTGGTACTTAATTTATCGACCCCTAATGGATGAAAGGCAAAGCTGACCTCAGTGGAATTTGAACTCAGAACATAAAGACAGATGAAATACCACAAAGCATTTTTCCCAGCGTGCTAACGTTTCTGCCAGCTTGCCACCTTAGTAACCAACGAATATTTCTTTATTGCCCACAGGAGGATAAACATAGAGGGTACAGACAAGGTCATACAAAGGGATTAAGTCGATTACATTGACTCCAGTGCATAACTGGTACTTATTTAATCGACCCCGAAAGGATGAAGGATAAGTTGACTTCAGCAGAATTTGAACTCAGAACGTAAATTTGAAGGAATAGTTTAGGTGCAGGAGTGGCTATGTGGTAAGTAGCTTGTTTACCTACCACGTGGTTCTGGGTTCAGTCCTACTGCATGGCACCTTGGGCAAGTGTCTTCTACTATAGCCTCGGGCTGACCAAAGCCTTGTGAGTGGATTTGGTAGACGGAAACTGAAAGAAGCCCGTCGTGTATATGTGTATATATATATATGTATGTGTGTGTGTATATGTCTGTGTTTGTTCCCCCAACATCACTTGAAAACCGATGGTGGTGTGTTTACGTCCCCGTAATTTAGTGGTTTGGCAAAAGAGACCGATAGAATAAGTACTAGGCTCGATTTGCTCAACTAAAGGTGGTGTTCCAGCATGGCCACAGTCAAATGACTGAAACAAGTAAAAGAGTAAAGAGTACAGACAATTGATGGTTTAAGCAGGAGCAGCTGAGGATAAGCATATTAAAAGGGGTCTGTGGGAAAACTCATTTAAATAAAAGGGTCGGGGAACCATTCCTGGGAACCACTGTGAAAAGGTTGGGAACCACTACTATAAACATTGTATAAATGGATACTAACTACAAGATATTGTTATTATACTATGTGATTAAAATAACAGGTTACTCACCGAATGGTTGCGCATTCAATTCCTTCAGATGGTAACTGTGTGTTTATGGTCCCAGGCAGGGCAGTTTGCTTTTGTGCTGTCACATGTTATCTTCAAAATAAAGTAGACCCCATTCCTATTGCACTGTTCTGGTTTATATCAACCACTGCTAAAACTTACCTGCTGCAGAATTATAAAAATTTATAGACCTATCAAACCCTCATTATTATCATGAAAAAAAAAACAATTTGATATATAATAATTTGATAAATTATAAAATAAATAAATTAATTAATTATTAGAATAATAAATGAGAAAAAATCCCAGTCTATTTTAGGAGTTTATGTGTGTTTAACGTAACATGAATTTCAATGTCCTCAGGTTGTTGTGTTAGCATATGAATGACATATACGTGTTATGACATACGCATGTTTCTATAAAGACTCGACCGAGTGACACTTGTCCTTAAGTTGACTGAGGCAGCTTATTATCGTAATTCCCCCATGATGTGTCCGACAATATACCTCTGCAACCACAGACACCACCACCACCACCACCATCACCACTGCCTCCACCGCCACCAGCACCTCCTCTACCACCACTGCCATTGCCACTACCTCCAGTATCAGAAACGACAACAACCACTACCACCACCACTGCCATCACCACAACCACCACCTCCTCCTCCACCACGACTGCCACTACCTTCAATATCACTACCAGAAATGACAGCAACCACCACCACCATTGCCATCACCACAACCACTATTACCGCCCCCACCTCCACAGCCACCACCACCATAATCACCACTATCACTGCCACTACCTCCACTACTGCCACTGCCACCACCACCACTAACACTACCACCATCACCGCCACCACCACAACCTCCCCCTCTGCTGCTGTCACCCCTACCACCACCACCACCACCACCACCACATCACCTACCAGCCAGCCAGCCAGCCACCCCCAACCCACCCCTGTTTCCTTCATAGTAAATATTTCATATGTCTAGACATAAAAGCACCCTGACTCCATTGTAGACAGTCATTATGGCATTGTCAGACAAGGGTGAAGAAGATTCATAGCTAAACAGATAGCTAGCAGCAACAGACCCTAACCCTAACCCTATAATTATGGACACCCACACAGGTTTTCTTCCGAGGAGCCAAGTTCAAGTTGAAATTCCTTTCCAAAGATTAATGCAAGTTTTTTGGAGGGTTTTTTTTAACCAATATATATCTTTTATTGCTTGTTTTTTACTTGTTTCAGTCATTGGACTTTGGCCATGCTGGGGCACCGTTTTGAAGGGTTTAGTTAAACAAATCGGTCCCAGGACTAATCTTTTTTTTAAAGTCTGGTATTTATTCTTATCGATCTCTTTTTCTAAACCACAAAGATATGAGGGATGTCAATGAACCAACACCAGTTGTCAGGTGGTGTTGCAAGACAAACACGACATAAACACATGTGGAAAGACTTCTTTTTGTACCCTACCCCCGGTGTGGCTGTGCGGTAAGTAGCTTGCTTCCCAACCACATGGTTCTGGGTTCAGTCCCACTGTGTGGCACCTTGGGCAAATGTCTTCCACTATAGCCCTGGGCCGACCAAGGCTTTCTGAGTGGATTTGGTAGACAGAAACTGAAAGAAGCCTGTCATGTGTGTGTATGTGATGATATATATATATTATATATATATATATAACAGGCTTCTTTTAGTTTCCATCTACTAAAACCACTAACAAGCTTTTGGTTGGCCCAAGGCATCCTGTGTTTGGAAACATACAAAAAAACCAGCAGGATTAACCAATTGATAACCTAACTCAAACGTTTGTCCCTCAAGAGTCGGACAAAGAACCAACTAAAATTTCTCTTCCTCCAAGAGATAACCGTCAAGAACAAAAGGAAGAATCCCCTCAGCTGCATCGATCACAAAGAATTCAGAAAGCCCCTGAAAGGCTTGATCTGTGATTTTCTTTTCCTTCTTTTTCTAGGAGGGAGTGAATGTTGTGCAAACAACGTTAATATAAAGAGCATGTGTATTTACCAGGAAGAGGAAGCGTGAGAATGGCCATTCGGAATAACGTAGAGACTAAGAAAAAAAAATTTAGTTTCTTTGAACCAGGATTTACTGGTTTTATACATTACAGAACTGTATTGTTCTTTCCAGGTAAATTGACATGTGACTGCTCAAAGAAAACTTCAAATATAATCAGAAGCAGCTTCTCCTAAAAATGGACAGAATTTGGCATTGTGGTGTTATCAAGTACCTGCAGAAAAGGGGTTTTGCTCCTCCCCCCCATCCACAAGGACATTCATGTTGACATGGTTGCTACATTGGTGGGTAACATTTCAGCTTTCTCAACGGTGCCAAAGATGGTATCTGAATTACGCAGGACATCCAGAGGAAAACATTGACCATGTCGACCACTTGGTGATAGATGATACGATTGACTAAAAATCAAACACCCAATGCCATTAGCATATCCCATGAGAGAGTTGAGAATATTCTGCACTACAAAGGTGGCACAGTGAAGGTCTCTGCTCGATGGGTGCCACCTCTTCTGATACCTGATCAAAAGCACACCAAGCACACCAGACGCAGGAGTGGCTGTTTGGTAAGTAGCTTGCTAACCAACCACATGGTTCCGGGTTCAGTCCCACTGCGTGGCATCTTGGGCAAGTGTCTTGTGCTATAGCCCCGGGCCGACCAATGCCTTGTGAGTGGATTTGGTAGACGGAAACTGAAAGAAGCCTGTCGTATATATGTATATATATATGTATATATATATGTGTATGTGTGTATGTTTGTGTGTCTGTGTTTGTTCTCCTAGCATTGCTTGACAACCGATGCTGGTGTGTTTACGTCCCAGTCACTTAGCGGTTCGGCAAAAAGAGACTGATAGAATAAGTACTGGGCTTACAAAAAGAATAAGTCCCGGGGTCGAGTTGCTCGACTAAAGGCGGTGCTCCAGCATGGCCACAGTCAAATGACTGAAACAAGTAAAAGAGTAAAAGAGTAAGCTGACCACATCATGGAAATATCTGATGTTGTTTCTGGCAGATCCTGCTGGTTTCCTTGTGTTTCCAAACACAGGATGCCTTGGGCCAACCAAAGCTTGTTAGTGATTTTAGTAGATGGAAACTAAAAGAAGCCTGTTGTTTATATATATCATCATCATCGTTTAACATCTGCTTTCCATGCTAGCATGGGTTGGACGATTTGAATGAGGACTGTGAACCAGATGGCTGCACCAGGCTCCAATCTTGATCTGGCAGAGTTCCTACAGCTGGATGCCCTTCCTAATGCCAACCACTCCAATATATATATATGTGTGTGTGTGTGTGTGTGTCTTGTGTGTGAGTTTACATGTGAGGTGTGTGTTTCTTTGTGTGTGAGTTTGTCCCCCTCCACCACTTGACAACTGGTGTTGGTGTGTTTATGTCCCCGTAACTAAGTGGTTTGGCAAAAGAGACTGATAGAATAAGTACAGAGATTGGTTCATTCGACTAGAAATTCTTCAAGGCAGTACCCCAGCATGGCCACAGTCTAATGACTGAAACAGATAAAAGATAAAAGATACACACACACACACGCAATGGGCTTCAACACAGTTTCTGTCTACCAAATTCACCCACAAGTCATTGGTTGACCCAGGGCTTGATAGAAGACACCTTGCTCCCGGTACTGAGCAGTGGGGCTGAACCTTAAACCAAGTAGTTGCAAAGCAAGCTTCATAACCACACACACACACACGCACAAATGTAAGAAACTCCTAGTGCTCAGACACTTTAGTCATTGTGAAATATTTGCAATAATCTATAAATGCTAGGTTTACATTTTATGTTTGTCAATGTGTCAGAGGAATTCAGTTGGACCAGCAGTTGGTGTCAGTAGAAAGGTCAGATGAGGTCACCGAGTAGACACTGATGCACATAGCTGATCATTTAATTGACCATGCGTTAACACAGGTTATTTTAGCCCTTGTACTAGAAAAACGAGGATTCACTTTTAGGGATTGTAAAATACCTTTTATTTTTTCTGAAAATTGTTGAGGACAGATTGAACATATATATATGCATGTATGTATGTGTGTGTGTGTGTGTGTGTGTGTGTGTGTGTGTGTGTATTCTTTTACTTGTTTCAGTCATTTGACTGCGGCCATGCTGGAGTACCACCTTTAGTCAAATTCCCAATTAAATGTGGATGCTCTGAGAAAATAAACTATACTGCTGTAGGTGCCATCACAGAAAGTCACATAATGGCTTTTGGTGCAGAGATGTGTAACTTTTGAAATATGTCCCTGATAAAACTTATTTCAAAAAATTATTCATTTGAATATTTGTCTTATACCTTCCAATCTCTTTCTTTATTCCTCTGTTTCTTTTTTTCTCACAAATACATACATTACATACACATGCATGCATATATACATGTGTACATACATGCATTTACACCCATGTGTGTGTGTATGTGTGAAATCATAGTTGCTAGAATTAGAACCAGCTGGCCAAAGTTCAGGGAGCTATTACCCTTTTTGGTAACAATGTTAACAAAGGACCTCTTCCTCAGAAGGAAAGGCAGATTATACTAAGCTTGTTTATGAACAGCTATGCTACATGGTGGTGAAACATGGTGGTATATATACACATACAGGTGCAGGAGTGTCTGTGGTAAGAAGCTTGCCTCTTTGCAGGCCCTGACTTGTCGATGCAGAGTTGTCTGCAGGCGGCAAGTCACTTAGCTTGGGGGACCTGACAAAGAGAATTGTTGTAAGAAACTTTGTATTCGAGGGTTTGTTGGTCGGTGGGCACTGACATCCCTCTCATCCGTATCATTTTGTTTCATTTTGTCTCATCTTGTCCATGTCCAGCACACAAGCTTCTCTCTGTGTGCTGCCCTTGTGGCAAATTAAATGAAATAAAGAAGCTTGCCTCCACGCATGAGTTGGTTTATTCGCTCTGTTGATTTTTGATGAGTTAGACAGAAATTTTTGTACTGCTTGGTGGCGGTTTGTCGGTGAGTGTTGTACCAGTGGAAGAAAATGTATTCAGACCTTAGCGAGTATGAGCAATCCTCAGCAGAGGAGGAGCTCTTTAAGGCGGTAAATAGAATGGATGAGCATTTGGAAAGAGTAAAGGGTTTTGCCAAAGCTGCAGAGGTCAAGAAAAGGGAGGTGGACCTAGCCAGACTGAAGGAACTGAGACAGATGACACAGAAGGTGGGAGGTGACGTAAAGTTATTATCCTCCAAAAGGGTCATGGAAAATATGGAAAAGAAAACCATTATCTACGAGGTGTACTCAGTGGAGAGTAGGAGGGTGGAGTGGATGGAGATGGGAAAAAGTAGAAAAAGCATTGAAGGGGCTTTCAAAGGAAATGACACTCATAGCGAAAGGAAATGGATATGGGACAGTGGTTGTCCAGTTTAGGACTGCAGAGGAGGCAAAGAGGCTGGTGAGTACAACTGTAAAAACGGAAGAAGTAGTACTTCTACCCACATACCTTGGAAGAAAGACTTCTAAGGTGAGGGTAGAAGGAATCCCACCCAATATAGAAGTGGCTTGGGTTGCGGCAGCTGTCCTCGTTGGTAGTGAGGAGGAGATGGCTGTCCTCCAAGCCACAGAGATGGAGGAAGGAGGATATAGAGGAAAAACCTTGAAAATCATCATAGAAGCAGAGGTGAAGCACCCGGAAAATTTGGCAGAGACAGTGATGTTGGGAGAAATAGTATTGAGAGTATGGGTAGAGGGCAGAGTTCCGCTATGCTTTAAATGTGGCCAAAAATGCCACATTAGAGCTCACTGCCCTCAACGGAGGAAAACAACAGAAGTGGTGCTGGAAATGGAGGAGAAAAAAGAAGAAGCACAGATAGAAAGAACAAGGAGGATGAAAGGACAGGGACAGAGAATAAAAGGAAAAAGAGAAAGAAGCGGAAGAATAGTCAGTGTGATGTGGGACCCCAGACCAACTCCATCCCACCCAAGACCACTCAGACCCACCCTCCCCATACAGACACTATTTGTCTTATACCTTCCAATCTCCTCACAGGTAAAAAAAAAGAAGAAAGAACAGACACCACAAAATTTACAAGACTCCTCCCCCCGGTGAAAAAAGGTTACGTGTACATGGAGGAGAGAGTGTTGTCACTCAGCGATGGGGAAAATGGTAAATGAAAGACTAGATCAAAGACCAAAGAGGACTCAGGACTAAGGGGTGGCGTTACTCAGTGTGGGGGTGAGTAACACACTTTTCATATTCTCATTTCTCAGACATCATTCATGTATCATTATTTTAATATTTTGAATTTACTGTTTCTCATCTCCATTTTCATGTGTCATTCATAGCGCCATATTTTTATGTTGCTACA
>NC_043017.1:7151302-7183802 GCF_006345805.1 Octopus sinensis | reverse complement strand
TTATAAACCAAAATCTGTTATTTTACTTATCATCATTTGACATGTTTTCCATGTGTGTCTGTTTGTCCTGTCATTGCACAATAATTGTTAACAAGCATCACCTTCATCTCAAGTCTTGTTAAATATGTCTGGCTATGAGGAGATAATAGGGTAAAGACCCCCTTCGGTTACAAGTGACCAAGGGATTGCATCTAGAAAGTTCCCCGTCTGAGGCACAAGGCTGGGCAAGGTTGTTTATGGAAGACCAACAGTCACCCATGTATGCCAGTCACCCCTTTCCATGCCACCAATGTTATCCATGGGAAACGTAAAGGGGCCGATACAGCTTGGCACCAGTGATGTTGCACCTCATTTCTACAGCGGAGTGAACTGGAGCGACATGAAAATAAAGAGTCTTGCTCAAGAACACAACACACAGCCTGGTCCGTGGATCGAACTCACTACCCCATAATTGTGAGTCTGACGCTATAACCACTGAGCCATGTGCCTTCACAGGATGATAATACTTTGCTTGTAAACAGGTAAGTGTTGGCAACAGGACGAGTATCCAGCCGATGCATTCAAGCATAAAAGGTGGTCATTAAAACAATGACGGCGACGATGATGATGATACCTATATCTGTGTGTGCACCTGTCATCATCATCATCGTTTTAATGACCACTTTCCCACGCTTACATGGTCAGATGGAACTTAAGGCATATTTTCTATGGCTGGAAGCCCCCCTCCTGTCACCAATCCTCACCTGTTTCTGAGCAAAATATTATTCTTTTGTAACATGTTTTACACAGGAAACTGGAAAGAACAACCTTGTTTGTATTAAGGCTGGGGTCCCTAAAGTAGTTGATATTGACCCCTGGGGGGGGGGGTCGATAACTGCACTTAATTATTATCATATATTTATTTTCTTGTACATCCCCGGGGGTCGATGATCTGAAAACTTTGGGGACCCCTGTGTTAAGGAGGTGATGGTGATGATGGGAGGCAACTTTGTGCTAGGGGATTAAGAGGTTAAAGTATGGAAAAAAAGGGGGCAGGAACAGATTTTTTGCCATAGAAATAGATGGCTAGATTGCACTATATAAAGATGGTGTTAGGAAGGGCATCCAGCTGTAAAAATCATGCTGAAATGGTCGGTGGAACTTGGCACAGCCCTCTGGCTTACCAGCTCCTGTCAAACCATCAGACCCACACCAGCATAGAACATGGATGTTAAATGCTGATGATAGTGATAGTGGTGGTGGGTGGGAGTAATTGGAGTGGAACTGGAAGTGAAATAAAGATGGTGGTGACGAGGTGCCAGTGTACCTTGAAGGTCATATAGAATGATGTTTCTGTGTTATATGCATATTAATATTGTGCTATGACACTACATGAATGTTGTAGCTATGATAGTAACAATAATTATTTCCGTATCATGTTGTAGCAGTAAAAATGTACTTGTGTTTATTTCTGTTCCTTATTGTGGCTTTAACACCATATATATCCAGCTGTAAAAACCAGGGCTGTGGAGTGAGAGTCATGGAGTCGGAAACAATTAAGGGGTTGCTGGAGTCAGAATTGGAGTCGGTAAAACTATACTGACTCCGACTCACAGTGTCTTTCTTCTTTAATATAAACCAGCTATAATGTATAGGCCGACTCAAAGTACAAGTGTATGCTTTATGAGATATGTAGACCACAATCACTTAATTACATAAAAAGGAGTCAGAGTTTTTTGTTTTGACTCCACAGCCCTGGTAAAAACTATGCCAAAATAGACCTCACCATTGCTGGTACCATGTGAAAGATACCGAGTTCACTGTGTAAAGTGGTTGGCATTAGGAAGGGCATCCAACAGTAGAAGTCATGCCAAAACAGACAGTAGAGCTTGGTGCAGTCCTCTGGCTTGCCAGCTCCTGTCATGCCAGGATGGAAAACGGAAGTTAAATGATGAGGATAATGATGTAGCTGCCAGTGGATGTCTTTATTTATCCATCATATTGCAACTACAAAACTGTACATCATTATTTATTTATTATAATAAGGTGGCAAACTGGCAGAATTGTTAGCTCACCAGACTTGTTCTGAGTTCAATTTCAGCCAAGGCCAACTTTGCTTTCATCCTCTTGGGGGTCAACAAAATAAGTACCTCATATTATCACTAGAACAGTATCAATCTTTATTTTTCTCTTATATATCCTCTAACTGTAAAGGTATGTATCTTTATTTTGTCTGTATATATTCACTCGCTGCAACGGTGTATATTGTTGTTTCACATTGTAGGTGCTGCAAAGTGTGTAGACGTTTCTACGATATTCATTTTGATGATCTGCTATGGAAAAGATTTTGCTACCAAAATTTTCTTGAAGAAACGTAAGTCGTTTTTTACCTTTTTATTTCCTACTAAAACAGCAATTCCTAAGATTGTGTAAAATATGTCTCTCCTCGTACGGATCATGTCATGTATGCCTCTCCATATTACAAACATTCCTGTTTTAAACTGTGTTTTTAATGAAATACTCTGCCTCTATGTTTTAATTAATTTTGAAATTAAGAGTCTGAAGGGAAATTTAGTGAAATAATTAACATCTTGCGGTTGAATTATAATTTAGAACACCACTTAAAAAATTTCTTACACAAAATTATAATAGCAAAATCACATGACTATATCATCGTTTAACATCCGTTTTCCATGCTGGCATGGATTGGACAGTTTCTACAGTTGGATACCCTTCCTAACGCCAACCACTCTGAGAGTGTATTGGTAGCTTTTTATGTGCCACCAGCATGGGAACCAGTCAGGCGGCCCTGGCATCGATCATGTTTGGATACAGCTTTTTACGTGCCATCACTTTGGGAGCCAGTTGGGGGCACTGGCATCGACCACATTTGGATAGTGGCTTTTTATGTGCCACCAGCACAGGAGCCAGTCAGTGGAGACTGGCATTGAGTATGTTTAGATGATGCATTTTATGTGCCACCGGAACAGGAGCCAGTTGGGGTACTGGCCACAACTATGATTTTGGCTTTATATATATATCAAAATAAGAAACAAGTATATCTCCGGTAATTTGGTACGATCGTTTCATGCTACATCATTTTAATAAACATTTTCTTGTTGTCTATTTTTATTATAATCACCCCGTGGATTTATTTGGATAATACCTTACAAAATTCTGGTGCATCTGACTTAAGTACCATATTCATTTGAATCTAAATTTTGCTGAACTTTATATATATATATATATATATATAACGACGGGAGGGCTCTCTCATTCCTCATTCTTTCTGGTTTTCTCTACAAGCATTCTCTTTTTTTTCTCCTCCTCCTCCCTCCCGTCGTTGACCCGCGACGAGGCTACTACTGTCTTTCTCACCTGGCTTCCTTCAAGTGTGGACGACTTTCCTGTCTCTCTCTTGCTGACCTCAAAAAGTGTTCAAAATATTTTTTCTTTCGTCGTGGCTTAACAGCTCTCTGTGTTTGTGTTACTGTTATTCTCCTTGTCCTGTCTTTTACTGTTTATATTTTGTACTGTCTTTACTGTCCTGTTTTTGTTACCATTTTTAATGTGTTTGAGAGAGTGGTTTCTTTGGTTTGTTTGTTCCTAAACAACACTTATTTTAGTGCTGTGGACACTGCCAGATTGAATGGTACTGGCCTGGTGTCAAAACCATAATGAAATCCATGGGGCAGCTGATGATGGAGGTATGTTGGGTTGTTGGTATGCCTGTGGAATAGTATTATAACACATCCTTTTGATATATATATGTGTGTTCTGTATATAACTGTCCTCTATATCACACAGACTGTGAAATTCTATTTTGTACTAAAAATTTCTTCTATTCTGAATTTAAAAGTTACAGTGTACATTGGTTTTTGTTTCCTTGTGCCTGCAGATGTCCTGAGAATGTCTCCTGGAGAAGTTTCTTCAAGAAACTCTACATAAAAGATGGCAAATATCTACCAATTTATAAACAAATCAAGCGAGCTTGGAGAACCATTGAGAATTATATAGAAACAAATGTACCTCTCTTGAAAAATTCCTTGGCTGGTAAGTCTACATCCATTCATGTGTGAGAGAGAGAGAGAGAGAGATCATTTAACTTCCACTTTTCCATCCTTGCAAATGGAATTTGCTGAGGATGGTTTTTCTTTGGCCAGATGCCCTTTCCAGTTGCCAGACCACTCCTGTCCCCAAGCAAGGTGATATTTTTCTCATGGTCAGACATGTCTTCTATGGCGGACTAGAAACAAATATTGCTTGTATGACAGGAATGCTCATTTAAAACCATCATGTGGTGTCATGACAAGGGTACACACACACACACCCGCAATGTATATAGTATCATTATAGGCGCATGACTCAGTGGTTAGAGCTTCGGGCTCACAATCATAAGGCAGTGAGTTCGATTCCTGGACTGGGCTGTGTGTTGTGTTCTTGAGCAAGACACTTTATTTCACGTTGCTCCAGTTCCACTCAGCTGTAGAAATGAGTTGCGACATCACTGGTACCAAGCTGTATTGGCCCCTTTGCCTTTCCCTTGGATAACATCAGTAGTGTGGAGAGGAGAGGCTGGTATGCATGGGCGACTGCTGGGCTCCCATAAATAACCTTGCCTGGACTTGTGTCTCAAAGAGGAACTTTCTAGGAGCAATCCCATGGTCATTCATGACTGAAGGGAGCTTCACCTTTCTAAATAGTACCTTTATTAAGAAGGCTAATATCAGTGGCCTGTCAATGGGGACCTCAGTCCACATGGTATCACAGTAGCAGCACCATAGTCAACTGCTACAAAGGTAAAGGTGACACTTTAGATACAAATAATTACAGAGGTATCAAGTTGTTGGATCAGGTAATGAAGAAGTTCATAGCCCAACTAATTAGGGAGAGAGAATCAGCCTAGATGAGATGCAGTTTGGGTTTGTGCCAGGGAAAAGCACCACTGATGCTATATTTCTGGACTATGGCCATGCTAGAGAGAGAGCACCAACTTCAAGAATTGTTAATTTTCTTTTTAGTAGATTACATTTGGTCCCAGTATTTTGTCTGTCTGGTATTGGTTTTCTTGATTTCTTGAGAACCAAACAGGCAAGTGAGTACCATGGACCAGTGATTCCGAAACTTTCCCAAGGTGCTGTACAGTAGTACCGAACACAAACTCAAATGGTTACAAAGTGATTCTTCTTAACTGCACAGCCATGCCTGGCAGTTCTTGCTTTATTACTGTTTCTATAAGTTTTTAATAATTGTTGTATCATTGTAGGTCCAGCTGGAGAGAAGGAACTTGCTGAAGCTGAAGAATACATTGGATGTCCCCTACCGAAAGATCTAAGATGCTCCCTGAGCTTTCACAATGGAGAATCCCTAACAGAATATCTTGGGTAAGTAATTGCCGTTTGTAATTTGGATATGAACCCAGTGAATATTTTATGGGAGTGAGTTAGATAATTACATTGACTCCCAGAACTTGACTGGTATTTTGTTTCCTTCACCCCAGAAGGATAAAAGGCAAAATTGATTTCAGCAGGGTTTGAAATCAGAATGTGAAACCCCATAACTAAATACCAGAAACCATTTTGTCCAACAATTTGACCATTCTGTCAGTCCATCACTCTACTACTGCCATTGGTCAGAAGTAGTAGTTGTAGTAGTCATCATCATCATTTAATGCCCGTTTTCCATGCCAGCATGGGTTGGATGGTTCGACCGGTGTCTGGGAAGCCAGGAGGCTGCACCAGGCTCCAGTCAGATCTGGCAGTGTTTCTACAGCTGGATGCCCTTCCTAACGCCAACCACTCTGTCAGTGTAGTGGGTACTTTTTATGTGTCATGATCAGTTGGTGCTTTTTATGTGTCACCGGTACATAAATAATAATAATAATCCTTTCTATTATAGGCACAAGGCCTAAAATTTGAAGGTAGAGGATTAGTTGATTACATCAACCCCAGTGTTTCACTGGTACTTAATTTATTGACCTCGAAAGGATCAAAGGCAAATTTGAACTCAGAATGTAGTGATGGGTGAAACACCACTGAGCATTTCATCCAGCGTGGTAATGATTCTGCCAGCTCACTGCCTTACGTCATAATAATAATAATAATAATTCTGTGTACTAAATCTTCTTGCAAGGCTTTGGTTGGACTTTCATGGCTACAGTCTTGGGCCAGCTGCAGGATGCTTTTATGAGACAGCCAGTGTTGGTGTGTTTAAGAGCAGTCTAAGAAAAGTTCAGTTATGTAGGATCCGTTAATCCATTCAAATTTGAATGGATTAACAGATCCTACATAACTGAACTTTTATTTTTAGACCGTTCTTTTCTTCTGAAAATGGGCCTTTGTGCCTGAAATATTATTTTATCAAACTTCCCTTGTCAGGAGCTGTCTATTTTCTCCTTTTTTTTTTAAATTCCAAAATATGTTTCTTATGACAATGTATCTCTGTGTCTCTTTCCAGAGTTTTGGGAATGGTACAAATAGCTGACCATGCAGTCTGTGAGAAACTTCTTCCACTAGCTTCCATAAAGATGAGTTATGCGGTAAGAGTTGACTGTTTTTCATCATCATCATCGTCGTCATTTTAATGTTCACTTGGAGGCAGATTTTCTATGGCTGGGTGCCCTTCATGTTTCCATGTAAGGTAATATTTCATCCCACCAGGGACCAGACATGTTTACATGGCAGATTGGAAATGGATTCTGCTTGTATAATGGTAACAACCATCACAAGATGTCAAAACAAGAAGACACCATCTCTCTCTCTCTCACACACATGCACACACTCATCCATGTATTCACCCCGTCATGAACCCTTGTGTGTTTCCAAGTGAAGTGATATTTCCCTGTGGCCAAAAATATTTCCACAAAAGCCAAACGAAGGAACTGCTTCCAACATGGTAGCATTCATTTACAACTGTCATACGATGTCAAGGAAAGGAGACTGGCACACATATATACACCTATACACACATTCACACCCATGCATGGTGAGCTTCTTTCAGTTTCCATCTACCAACTCCACTCTTGAGGCTTTGCTCAGCCTGGTGCTATAGCTGAGGACATCTACCCAAGGTGCACCCCAGAACCATATGATTGGAGAACAAACTTCTCAACCACACAGCCAGGCCTGCACCTATATAAATGTAATTACCAATATTTCTAACGACTTGTAGGCACACAGCATGCAACCATAATTTGCTACAAAGTACATTAAACATTTTCATAAGCCAATACCATGTCCTGCTGTGTTAGCAGTGCACTTAAACCATGGGTTACAGTCAAAATTACATAGAGATGACCATAACACAATATTTCCAATAATCGTGTTTCTTCTTTCTCTTTCTGATGCCATCTTGCTTTAGGAACGTGGGATGCTTCGTGGATGTTGCCAAATCACTGATTGTTCCAGGTCGAATGTCTGCCAGTATCTGGTAATCTCCGATAAGTGTGACCTGCCAGTCAGCACCATTTTCTACCACGTCCATTATGTACAACGAGGGAATGTATTTATTTCAGGTAAGAGCAACATTGTTTAGATCAATGGTTCTTATGACCTTTGGGGGTCCATATTACGACATTGTCGTTAAAATTTTTCTGCAATAAATTAGTTATAATCCTACAATGCACAAAATATTTTTATAGAATTTGTAATGATATTTAATTACAAAAGTATAATTGAATCTTTTGAAGATCAAATAGCTACAAGGGCCGAATCCCCTGAGTAAAATAGTTCCCGTCGAACTATTGCCAGGATCAAAAACGGAAATTAAATAATAATAATAATGATTTCAAACTTTGGCATGAGGCCGGCAAGTTTAGTGGAGGGACTAGGTCAAGTATATTGACCCCAGTGCTCAACTGGTAATTATTTTATCAACCCCAAAAGGGGTGAAAGGCAAAGTTGAGCTTGGCAGAATTCGAACGGAGTGCCACTAAGCAATTGTCCCAGCATGCTAACGATTCTGCCAGCTCACTGCCTTAATAATAATATTGATGATGACGACCACTATTATTATAAATCGATGACTATTTATTATAATTTATGATGGGCTTCCGCATATTTTTCATCTACCAAGTTCACTTACAAGGCAATTATTGGCTCCAGACTAGAGTAGAAAAAACTTGCTGCCTAAGGTGCCACGCTGAGAGACTGAACTGTAAATCTTATGGTTGCAAAAGAAGCTTCTGAACTGCACTGCCACACTTGTGCCTCTGAAGCAAAATTATAAATTTTTTTAAGCCTTAACAACAAAGATATTTCTTTTATGTCTATTTTGAATGTTTTTTTTCTTTTAAATTTATTCCTCTTGTCACAGCAAACTCCTATCTACGGTGGCTCACACAATTTGCAGAGACCTTGCAAAACGGTCGCTTCTCCATTATTGACAACAAAATGTATCGGTGAGTTACAACAATTACATACTTTTATTTTTTGCTTGTTTCACTCGTTTGACTGTGGCCATGCTGGAGCATCGCCTTGAAGAGTTTTAGTCAAACAAATCAACCCCAGGATTTCTTTTTTTTAAATTTTTATGCCTGGTACTTATTCTGTTGGTCTCTTTTGCCAAACCACTAAGTTACGGGGATGTAAACACACCAACACCTGTTGACAAACACAAGTACATAGATATACACACATATATATACAATGGACTTCTTTCAGTTTCTGTCTAATAAATCCACTCACAAGGCTTTGGTCGGCCCTAGGCTGTCGAAAAAGACACTTGCTCAAGGTGCTATGTGGTGGGACTGAACCTGGAACCATGTGGTTGGGATGCAAGCTTCTTACCACAGACATTTTCTTTATGAATGATTTACTCAGAGGAAGAAGTGCTGTGCCATGGAAGGTATCTGCTTTGGTTGAAGTAAGGAAAAGAATAGAGATGGATAAATGTATTTCACTTGATGTAGTGAAAAAGGGAGTTGTATGTCTTAGTTGCTTTATGGTACGGAAACTGGAACGAAACATTGATTGTGTGGTTTATTTCGATTTGTGAAACTTTACTTATATTTAACCCTTTAGTCTTCAGATTATTCTGTCAAATGTAATCCTTATTTATCCACATTGTTTTCGATTAATCATGCATTATCTTGTAGCTTCAAGATTTCAATAATGTGACTGTTTAAGTTTAGAATGACATTGTAACAGAAGTGTAAGAGGCCAGATCCGGCCAGTTTGAACATAAAACAGGTAGAATATTTGGGGGTGGACTTAGCTAGTTTAAATGGCGAAGGATTGACCTGATGGCATCACCCTGTGGTCCTGGTTGAGAGACAGATGCCTTGTCTAGAAAGTCACAGTTAGCGATTCCTTTGCTTCTTCTCATCCCGGATGCTGCAGCCAGGGCGAGATACACAGCTTCTGCAGCTGAGTGGAACAAAATCCTGAAGTACTGCAATCTGTCAGCCAACTACATTTTCCATCCTGTGGCATTCGAGACGTTTGGTGGGGTCGGACCACTGACTGCGAGGTTCCTGTCTTCACTGGCAGCTCACCTCGCAGAGCTAACTGGTGAAGCTTGTGATGGTGCTTGGTTGTTCCAGTGCATCAGCCTTGCCATTAGAGACTATTGAGCTCCCAAATTTTCAACCTAAGGTGGGGAATTGTTTTTGTTTTTTTACTTCTCACTCCTACGTATATATTTAACTCTAAGAATAATAAACGGCCACATTTGACCTTTTTTTTTATTCTTAAACTGAAAAATATGAGGAAATTAACGACGGTGGGCATTAGCAAGTACAGTATGATGAAAGACGCTGTCCTAAAACGTCTTTTGTCACTTTTACTACAAAAGTAACTTTGAAATTGTCAAACATCATAAAGATTGGTTTCCATTATGTTCAACGCAAGGGAAATAACTCTTCCTTGACTCGTGAGTGCCGTTGTAGTTGTTAGGTTAAGACCGGCACTCCGTCGGTTACGACGACGAGTGTTCCAATCAACGGAGCAGCCTGCTCGTGAAATTAACGTGCAAGTGGCTGAGCACTTCAGACATATCTGTCTCTCTCTCTATATATACACCATAGTCAAAATTTGAGCTCAGAACGTAAAGACAGATGAGATGCTGCTAAGCATTTAGCCCAACATATTCTGCCAGCAAATCATCAACTCCAGTATTCAACTGGTACTTTTATAGATCCCTCCCCCCTCCAAAAAAAAAAAAAAAGAATGCAAGGCAAATTTGAGCTCAGGATAAAGATGGTTGAAATACCAGTAATCATTTTGCCTGGTGTGTTTAACAATATTTAGTAGTTAAAGTTGGTCATTATTAGCTCTGCCTAATTCCAGAGGACATTTTATGTCGTAAATCGCAATTTTTGAACTACAAAAATATTGACAGTTTTGAACATTTTTTTTTGTTTTTTTGCCGTTCCCATCTATATCATTCATTGATATTTCATAAACATTCGCATTTGATACTATAGTTTCAAAAGAAGAAAAAACTAAAATGTTTATTATTGCAATTGAATAGAAAAGGATAAATATTCTTTTTTTTCAGCAATCCCCATTTGAGACTTTTTGAAAAATTTATCATTATTTCCAAAATAATTCACACATGAAGGCAATTTAAATACTATAAATTATATTAACTCCTAAGACACCTGGCAAAGCCCCCAAAATATGAATAAAATAATTTGGCAGTTAATGGATTAATTTCATCAGAAATATTGCTATGAAAGTATTAAACAATCTTAACTGCTTTAGTTATTATTATTTTCTTTTTCAGATTTTACCATGAACCTGGTACCGTTGCAGTGACTGATAACATGTTCTCTGTAAAAGTCAGCACTTGTTTCCACCCAGAACTTAGCATGATAAGCATGACAAGTCCACCGGAGTTTTTTTTCACATATCGCATCACGTAAGCCTCTCTCTCTCTTATATTCTGTCTTGCTGGAATTTTCAAAAGAATATAAAATCTGCAACGATTGATGAATAGTCTAGCAGACAACAGTCAGGTGGAATTCATTGAAGCAGATTTTCTATAGCTGGATGCCATCCCTGATTCCAAACAAGGGTTCCTCATGGCTGGGCATGTTTTCTTTTACAGAAGATTGGAAACAAATGACATGCCCAACCACGAAGAAAATGCATTACCTTGTTTGGAAACAGGGATGGCATCCAGCTGTAGAAAATCTGCTTCAATGAATTCCACCTGACCCATGCAAGCATGGAAAAATAGACGTTAAAACGATGATGATAATGACATTTGTTCATAAACTTTATTTTTTGTTGTTTCATAGGATGTCCATGTTTGAAGACGCACCAAAATCTAAATCATGTCAGTTAATCTCTCGGCATTGGATTAGCACCGATGAAAATGGAATAGAAGACCGAATCAGTGGACCAGGTGTTGTAGGTAAAGTAATCTTTGTTTCTTTCATCATTTAACATCCGCTTTTCCAGCTGGTACGGTCAGGGCTTGCACCAGGCTTTATTGTTTATTCTGGATTGGTTTCTATGGTTACATGCCCTTCCTAATGCCAATCATTTTACGGAATGTGCTGGGCGATTTTATGCAACGCCAGCATCAATTCTGCCATGGTGGACATGTCTTGAGTACAGCAAAGCCACCAGATATCTCGGCCTTTTGTTGTCTCCTTCACAAGGCTCATCCAGTATTTATTATATTCCGTTGTTACCTTGGCTTGAAATAGAAAAGGCCGACCAAAGCCTCGTGAATGGATTTACTGTACATATTTTCGGATGGATCGCATTATAATTTGGGGAGTTACATGACCCTTTTTTTAACGTTAATATACTTACGGTTTGCAATTTTTAAAACTGAAAAGCCCAGGCCCAGAGTACGCGCCCGCCGTCTACTTCAGACGTCCAGTGGATAGGTCGCACCACTAATCTTTATCGAAATACAATAAGTGGAAGGCATATATTTTAAATAAGAGCCAAGCCTCCCATTGTTTGTCACTTCCTAAAGAATCGGGCATGATACGTCTTAACAATTAACGTTTGTCATTTTTCTAAGCAATTATTCTTTGCTATTGTTACTGTTTGTTCAATCATCAAAATTCCGACCAGAACATTAAACAAATATACTTCCCTGAGGATAATCTTAACACTAAGAATATCTCTAGAGTTGTCTCCCCTACTTGCCAAGTATTAATTAACTTAGTGACGTCGTTTCCGAGTCAGCCTTAACCGTCAGCTGATGTAAAGATGAAACGTCTTTAATGGAGATAAAGACTACGGCATCTAGGCAAAATGTAGTGTAATCTGAGTGAATGCATGCATCCTCGTTTAACGTCCGCTTTCAATGTTGGCATGGGTTGGACGGTTTGACTGAAGGCTGCACCAGGCTCAAATCTGATCTGGTAGAGTTTCTGCAACTGGATGCCCTTCCTTACGCTAGCCACTCCGAGAGTGTAGTGGGTGGTTTTTATGCCAGTTCGGCGGCAGTGATGCTTTTTACGTGTCACCGGAGCTAATTAGGCAGCACTGGCAACGACCACACAATATTAAAATTTAAAAAAATCACCTCTTCCTTTGCAGGTAAATACCCTATAATGAGACCTGGAGTTGAATTTTCGTGGGTTAGTTGTGTCACCTTCAATACAACATATGGAAATATGGTGGGCTTTTTCACAATGCTCATCTATGCAACAGGTAAGTGATAATTTCTTTTATATTCTAAACCTTTTCTTCTTTTTTCACACCACTTAAAGGTTCTTAAAAATAGAAGCCCTTTTCATTAAGTGTAAGGAAAGAAATCCATTAATTTCTTATATAATTGTCTACAATGCAGAAAAAGAAAAGTGAAATAGTGCAACATCTTACACAAACATTTTCTTCTCTGTCACCCCAAATTTGTAGCCTGGTAAGAAAGTAGTGTGTTCATTTGACCTTTTCCATCCATTAGCATTCTGAAACCTTGTTACGGTTATCTCTCCAAATGTTCTATACAAATTATAGCCAGCACATTTTGTATCTGAGATGTCAGATGAAAAAAATGGATAATGGGCATGTATGTCATATTGTGGGAGCTTTTGCTCCTTCATCAGCAACCACCTAACCCCTAAATCACCCACTATTGTGGCAACTTGTTATTTAAACTACTTAAACAGTTTCCAGCTTCAAAAGCTGACGAACCAAACTTCAAGAGACCCATGCTTCACAACCACCTTGGGCAAGGCCCAACTCGACCAAAGGAAACTCGTGTGCTAGTTGTAAATGAGGGTCACTGTCATACAAGCAGAGCATCTGGTAGAAAATCTGCCTCAATAAACTTCGTCTGACAAGGGTAGAATAGACAGTGTTGATGATGTTATTGCAGAGGTTTTGATCCACATCAACAAGCCAAGACGCTTCTGAATTATAGGACCTAACATAAGCAACATTTCATTGAAGCAGTTTATATGGCAGAAACAGGGATCAAATAGCAGGTGTTATATTAAGTTTCATGAACACTTGCCATTTGATCTGTTTTTGCCATATAAACTGCTTCAATGAAATGTTTCTTATGTTATCCTGATTATCTCCAACCCATATAAATCACTTCTCTTTTACTTCACAGATGAACTGATAAGAATCCAGTGTCCTCGCTTTCACATGAAGTGCCTCCCGTATATCACAGAAGAAGAGAGAAAAAAACGATTATGAGCCCTGTTCATTTCAAAATTCAATTTCATTTCATTTCATTAAATTACTAAAATCTTTATATACTAACTTGAAAGTTGAACTTTTCTTATTAACACACATGCAATTATAAACTTTTTTCATGCCAAAACTGAATTGCTATGTGCAGTAAAACTCTGACGATCAGCCGAATATAATAGGGCAACTTAGTTTTTAAAATTTCCCCTCAAAAATTCAAATTTGGCAACAAAAGGGTCAACCCTTTTGTTGCCAAAATTGTTTGCATAAAAATCTTTCTTTTTGCATTAAATGGCTGTGATGTAAGGATAATTTCATGTAAGTAGCTGGCTTGAATATTGATAGTGAAGGGAATTCCAGTAAAGATACCCTTGGGCCACATTTAAGCCCGAGATCCAAGGATGGGTACAGTTCAAGCAGGACCTGCTCTATAGTGTGGAGTAAAGTAATACGGTTACACCAATATTTTTAATATTGACTTTTGTGACATGCTTATTAAATTCATCAGTATTTTGGAAATTAATTGGAACAAAGATAGACTGTCAATAGAAATATGGTAGAAAAAAAAGGCATTACCTGCACTGAAGTTGTGAACCCTTTCACTGTGAAAGAGACCTACAAATCCATCCCTTTCTGAACACTAAATACCGGGCACCCACACACCTTCATTTCCATGCCCTCACCCCCCGTCAATCACTTTCAGAAATGTAAATAGTTACACCAAGATATATAGACTTTGGTCAATAAATCTTCCCACCTGGACTGGATTTGAAACACAGGTTTAAAAAACAAAATAAAACAAGAAACAATAGTTCTCTTTCACATTTATTCCTAAGAAACACTTTAAAACTGAATCATCTGGCCCTGAAATGAAAGAGAAAAATGCTTTCAGTAAAAAGAAATATACACACATGTACATCGCAAATATATACACTCACATGTATCATGCATACACACAAAGTTAGACATTAAAACCAACTGCCCAGTTTCTCTCACGCTTGTTCTTATGATTGTAATTGACCACAAAGCTGAGAGCTCACAAGTTTTTGAGAACAGCCTAATCATAATCTGTTATACACAGAAGAGAGATGCAAATGTAACTGAAACCAATAGATCTATCTACTGTTTAGCTCTGGGCAGCAATGCAACAGCACTCAATCCACAGCAGTAGCTCCTACTTTTTTTTGGCGAGGGACCCCTTTGATTCCTGTTCTATTCTCCTGGAACTCCATAGCCATTTGATGTACAACCAGTGTGTCTATGTATGCCTTATGACGCTGAAGCAGGTTGGATGGGGTGACAGTGCTCCACAGTCTGTCACATGAAGGAAAAACTGAAGAGCCTCTCCTGCCATACCAATCATGGGGGATAAAATAACTTGGAAACCAAAGCGTATTCTCTTATTCAACAGACATTATGTAAAAAAAAAACCTAATCCTTTTCACTAAACACCAAAGCTTCATATATCTCTGGTTGAAGAAAAACCTGTAAGAGATGACAGCAAGCCACCAGAGCAATACAACCCACAGGAAAAGCTATGTAGCAGGTGAGTGCGAGACACCAGTCACTCAACATTAAGAAAGAGGTTGCACTGGGCCCATACGTCTTAATCCTGACAGTTTAATCTCCTTCCCTGAGTACAATCACAACTGACACGGTCAACTGACCAATGCGAAAACACTGGTCATAATGACTACAGCTGGACACTGATGTACAGGAAGGTATTTTCAAATATTAAACAAAAGCAGTTTTAGCAATTTTAAATAAACATATATACAAGTGACAAAAATAATTGTATAAATTGATTTTACAGACCATCTCATAGTCTTTTTAGTAAAAAACAAATACTAGCTTATGTTAGAGAGAGATCAATGAAGTAAAGTGGAAGAGATTTGAATACAATTTCTTATCCAACAGTTGAAATTAATGTATCAGGCAACAGTGAGACACCAGTCAACTTAGCGACTGCACTGGGTCAAGTCAATCCTGATTGTTAATGTCCCTCCCTTTGTTTAATCACAACTGACAGTCAATGGCCAGTGTGTATATATATATATATATATATATATATATATATATACACACACACACACACACACACTGAACACAATGACTACAGTCAGACATAGAATGCAGAGGAAGGTATATATAAATTATACACAAACACTAATACAAATCTAAACTGAGAAGACACAGGCTTCCATGCCAATGGACAGAATGGAATTTGTTGAATAAAATTAGAGCAACAATGAAAACGTCATCATCTCTATCTTAGCATGAATAAACTCAATTTACTGAAACTATAGCTAAGTATAATGAGGTTATTCAAACACGAAAGTATAGATGTAAGGCTACAATACCAAACTGCGAGTATTACAACCTGCAGTCCTAAATATGTTAATCACAAGTAAGTTTATCAGCTTCACTGAAGACATTACACCAAGTCCTATAAAGTGCTTCTACTTATAAAAACAGTACACCAATATGACCAAAATGAAAAGCTATGTAGCAGGTGAGTGCGAGACACCAGTCATTCAACATTAAGAAAGAGGTTGCACTGGGTCCATACGTCTTAATCCTGACAGTTTATTTCCTTCCCTAGGTACAATCACAACTGACACGGTCAACTGACCAATGCAAAAGCACTGGTCATAATGACTACAGCTGGACACTGATGTACAGGAAGGTATTAGCACATTAGCTAACTCACCATACATGTAGGACTCAACCTTTTGGCATTTAAGCCAACCCAAACTTTCTACTGTCCTCTCACACCTACCCTACATCATCATCCTAAAGGTAAACATCAAAATCTCAAAGCAATGAGATAATGCATGGCTAATTCAAAACAATACACAAACGTATTTGACAGAATAATCTGAATGCTGAAGGGTTAAATATGAAGTCAACCAAGTTTATTTCATTAACACTACAAACTGAATAACCCTGCATTGGAAAGTGCTACATAAAGGGAACAATGGTTGCCTAATTAAGGAACTCAGCTCATAAACCTTTGGAATTCAAACGACCCTACCAAATTTACAATCATTGTTTTGAATCATGCACCATCTCCTAGCTTCAGTATCTCTATCTTATATTACAGGGCAAGTATAAAAGGCAGGATGTGGTTAGTTTAAATGCCAAAAGGTCAAGCAAAATCATATTTATAAGGCATGTGAAATATATTCTTTTATTCAACAGACAGGATGTAAAAAATCCAATCTATTTCTCTAACCACCAAAACTTCATGTCTCTTGCTGAAGAAAAACATGCAACAGATGACAACAAGCCACCAGTATCTACCAGAGCAATACAACCCAAAGGAAAAGCTATGTAGCAGGTGAGTCCGAGACACCAGTCACTCAACATTAAGAAAGAGGTTGCACTGGGTCCATACGTCTTAATCCTGACAGTTTAATCTCCTTCCCTGGGTACAATCACAACTGACACGGTCAACTGACCAATGCAAAAACACTGGACATAATGACTACAGCTGGACACTGATGTACAGGAAGGTATTTTCAAATATTAAACTTTTATACACTGACACACACACACACAAACCACCACATTGCTTTCTGATCAAACTAATGTAAAAACATTCAAGAACATGATTAATACAGACTGGATTCATGAAATAAACTAGAAGAGATTTGAATACAACACCTCAGCCAACAATGGGAGACCAACCATTGTACCTAATGACAATTTTTGGTCTAGCCTAAACCTCAAATCAAACCTTTCCATATCAACTTCCCCAAATCACCCCTGGTTTCAAGTGATCTAAATTTAAAACCAAAATTAACTCAAAGCTGCCTATTTCAATAGAAATATAACAATGTAAATGCTAATATATCTCCTTTTATACAATTAAAAATCACCATAGTCAATGACCTATATATATAAATATACATACACACACTGGTCACAACTGCAGAAAGACGCATACAATCCACAAGAAAGTATACAAACTATACATAATATTAACAAAGTATAAACCTAGTTTGAGGAGATAATTAGGTTTCCAGACCAAGCCTGGCATAAATATAGCATTTTAAACCTAAAACAAAGAGCTTATTGCTAAATGAAAAGAAACTAGGGCAGCAAGAGATTACTTATGCCTTTCCCTGCCACTAACCAACTCAGAAATTAATGGCTTATAACACAAAACCATATTTTAACAAAGTTATCAACAGAAGTCCTACAACACCAGAGATAACATGTGGCTTCACTAAGTAACTGCTTAACACAACAGTTTATCTATGGTGTAAAAATTCTCCAGTTTCCAAATGTTCCCTCTCCACATAATATATTTTCTGTAATTTAACAAACCAAGCATTGGTTTCACATTCAGACACCAGAAGTAAATGAAAACTCAACCCTGACAATGATAACAATCCCTCTTTCTAAGATGAAGTTTTAGAAAGAAAAGAAATTTAAAGTGTAAAAAATTAGATTACCAAGGGAAAATCCCTCCCAGAATTACCTCAACTAAGAAAGAAAGAAAAAGCAACGAGGAAGATGGAGGGTGTGGGCAGAGAAACCAACCAGTCTAAATGGTGTTTAGCCATGCCCCACCCAGCAAGGGCTCAATTCTCAGCCAACTTCACAGAGGAAATCAAATGATTTTTATCATAGAACAAATTCCTCGCAAAAAACAAACAAGTGCCCTCTTTCCATGCTGAAGGAAACATTCTATTAAAAGAGATGTTGATGTGGGGAGAGGAGAGAGAAAAGGAAGAGTACAGATGAGCCTTTGGGTGACCCTATTATTCTAGTATAAATAGGATACATTTTGAATGTCAGTACATGACATATGAAGCCCAATGGCTTTCTGGCAATATATGCCAAGTAAACCGAGAACATTACAATTTGTGAAGCATGTATTGGGCAATACTGTGGTATGATTTAATCGTGCTACAGTAATTGTAAACAGAAAAGATCAGCAGTTGGATTAGCTTTACTCTTGCTATTTCATGCTTGCATGGGTCAGACGAATGTGCTACTGGGGCACTGTTTTATAACTATATTCCTTTCCTGCTTGCAAGCTGCCACACATTCAAGTAAAGGAACTCATACTTCACATGGCTTTGAAGCAGATGATTTGTTCACAAGAGATATAAACGAATTTAAAAGAAAAAAAAAAAAGACTGCATACACAGAAGCAAAATTGATTTTTTGTCTTCAATACCCTGACCCCAACAGCTACATGGTGTAGATTAGGTGAAATGGAGGTTGAGCAATTAGTCGGTACATCAGGTAACAAGCGATGAGCTGCAGAGCCCATATCAGAGCTTAATGTAATTCTGCAGCTTGCCAAACTGTCCAACCCATGCAAGCATGGACAATGGGTACTGTAAGTGATAATTATTGTATTGTGAACCCCATTTAAAAAAAAAATATACCAAGCTTTAGGGACTGATATGTAATGCAACCACCTGCATTAACAAATGGCTACTCATATTATATACCTACCACAGCAAGTCAACCCAAATGAAAAGACATGTAGCAGATGAGTGAGACACCAGCCATCCAACATTAAGAGGTTGCACTGGGTCCATACATCCAAATCCTAACAGTTTAATCTCCTTCCCTAGGTACAATCACAACTGACCAATGTATACACACTAGCCACTGATGTACAGGAAGGTATATTCCCCAGCCCAACCAGACCGTCTTTAAGCCAAATCAATGTAAAAATATTGACTTCTTACATTAACCAGAGATGTAGATTAGTGAAATAAACTAGAAGTGATTTGAATACAGTTTTTACATTCAACTGCTGAAATAATGTAGCAGGCAACACTGAGAAGCCAGTTAATGTAGCGACTGTACTGGGTCTAGTCAATCCTAAGTGTAAATGTCCCTCCATGATCACAACTGACACAATCAATGGCCAGTATATATACACATACACTGGACACACTAACTACAGCCAGACAAAGAATGTACAGGAAAGTATATAAACTATATGAAAGCAATATTAATAAATCAAATCTTAATGAGGTTTTAAGTTTTCATCTCAATCCTGGCACAAAGGTTGCTAATCAAAAAAAGAGTTCATTGCTAAATGAAATCAGAGCAACATTTCTATGTTAACATCAATAAAAGTTAATTAAATAGGTGTGTATAAATTAAGTGAAGAGCTGCATTTAAGAAATTACACAATGCCCATTGAATGCTCAGGCTTTATATGCTGTCAGACCTCAATGGTAATGGTAGTAAGACAGTAGTTAGTCGACAATGAGAAGACGTTGACCCTTTAGCATTCAGATTACTGTCAAACAAAGCTTATTTATTCAGTTTTAAATGATCTCATAGCTTTGAAATTTCAACAACATAATTACTTTAGAGAATGATATAGTAGTGTAGGTTTGAGAGGTCAGACCTGGCTTGTCTGAACAGAAAACAACAATTGGGTCAGAAATGACCAAGTTAAATGGGAAAGGATTAAGTTTCCATACTAAAACCAAAACGAGTTGTTGCTAAATGAAATCAAAACAAAGAAAATTTCCTGAAACTATGACTCTACATATAAATATATTTAAGAGAAGAATTTCTTTGATGAGATTACACCATATTTCGTGTTCTCACATCAATATGAACAAGCTAGAAGGTGTTTCAGGTGAGTGCGAGACACCAGTCATTCAACATTAAGAAAGAGGTTGCACTGGGTCCATACGTCTTAATCCTGAGTTTATTTCCTTCCCTGGGTACAATCACAACTGACACGGTCAACTGACCAATGCATACACACTGGTCATAATGACTACAGCTGGACACTGATGTACAGGAAGGTATTATTGCTATTACTGCATGATACAAAATATAAACAAGAAATGCAATCAGTTACCTGAACAGAAACTAACCACACACAAGTGACATAAAACACATTCTACCAATTGACTAACACCTTTCCTTATGGTACATTCAAAACAATAAACTTTATTACTGAGAGAAACGACAACACAACAGCTACCTCAACATTACCATCTGCAGTGTCGCCAATAAGGACCTACTTCCATTGCCAACACTGACCGATAATAACGAGTAAGGGTTGCTTACGATAAGGAACAATATGAAAAGGGGTTTTGCTTATATGAAAACCATGGTACTATTATTGTATATAAGCTGATCAATGCTACCTCAGGACAGCAAGTGACTTTTTGATTAGCAAAGTACAACACTGATGATGACCACCACCATTGAAGACCAGACTGTACAACTAACGAAACCACAATCATATCTACCACTACGTATTTCTTAGTAAGATGAAGGATATAGGGGTTAAAATAATTTTGCAATGCTACTGATAAGACTATGGAAATCCCTCTACCCATCCTGCCTTACCTGAACAAACACAGATGCAGGAGAATAACAGCAGTTTAACAAGATCACACAATGGACACCAGGGCCAGACATTCTCTGACCTAAGCTGGTCAGTTCTTAACTGGAACCGCATTACTGGTTCCATCATGATACTGCTCAAGGAATTGCAGTCACTACCCAAATGTTACATTTATTTTATAAAGATACTGAACACCAATCATCAAATAGAACAATCGAATTGTAGCAGGTGAATGCGAGACACCAGTCATTCAACATTAAGAAAGAGGTTGCACTGGGTCCATTCGTCTTAATCCTGACAGTTTAATCTCCTTCCCTGGGTACAATCACAACTGACACGGTCAACTGACCAATGCAAAAACACTGGTCATAATGACTACAGCTGGACACTGATGTACAGGAAGATGTTAGTGCAAAAACAAAATGACTGTTCAAATGCACAAAAAGTAGGAAGAATAAAAACAGGACTTGCCTTCTTTTTCTTGTCACCTCCAAGCTCAAAGTGCTTACACCGTTTAATTGGCAGTTGTTTTCTATATTTGCATTCTGTACACTCCATTCGAAGGACAATTTTCTTGGTGGTTTTAGCCTAGAGAAATACGAAAAGCAAATTTTCACACCCTGAACTCATAACACTGGTAAGGCAGCCAACATAATACTCGAGCCATTCAGAAAGAGAGAACATTAAAAAAGACAGGCGAATATACGTACCTTTTTGTGAAAGATAGGTTTGGTCTGACCACCATAACCTCTTTGTTTCCTGTCGTAACGTCTCTTACCTACAAATAAATAAAACATTTTTAATTCCAATATATAAGACAAAACACAATTACAACCTAGGATCCGATTCTCAGTTAACTGATTAATTCTAAAGAGTCCTTCCCTACAAGGATACAGCAGTTGTCTCCCTATTGCCAGAATTTCTCACCCAAATGAGAGAAACCACAGGAGTTCCCCGTAATGGATCCACCTCCCTAAATGAAGGAATGACTCGCTTCTTAATACTAAAACAGTTAACGAATGAAATGGAATCACAGACATGCAACAATTACGCTTTACAAACTCGACATTAAGGTTTTCTAACTCTTACAAATATCAAAATAATTTTGACAAAAGAAGGGACGTAACTACGTTAATTACAAATTATTGGATATACAAAAGGGGCAAGGCTTAGAAAGATCAGAGAAAAGGTGAGACATTCAGGTCTTGCTTCTAAGATTATTTACTAGAAAAAAAAAAAAAAAAAAAAAAAAAAATATATATATATCAACGAGCTTTGGAAGGATAGCCTATTTCAAGACAGTGAATTCATAAGACTCGTTGGCGACAAACAAGTGCTAGGTTCAAAGCAACATGTAGGTTGTCGAATGAAACCCCTTCCTCCTGCTTCGATTTAACTACGTATTATCCCTTAAAAAATTCTTAAATACAGACTCCCTAATATTTACAATGAAGGTTACCAACATAGCCTCTACTGAGTAGATGATCACTGCTCTTATTAAGGACCCTTAACAGAATTCATATCATCAATATAAAAAAAAAAAAGAGAACTTTCCTACTTCGACCATTTTACTTAGCATTCCTCATGATTTCTGTATTTTATTTGTAAATTTAACCACGTGGATGCATATAAGCACATACTGCAGCAGTTGGCTAATCATTTCAGCTGAGATAAACACGATCGTCAGTCGAAGTAAATCGATTATATAGACTATGAACATTAAATACAGTGGTGTTTTAGAATAACTCTCCCTTGAAGTTACATAAAGGTTAGCCCTTTCCCTTTTTGAAAAAGTACTCATGTATTTCATACAGCAAAGAATTGTGATTTTGAAAAAAACTTTCAAAATCACCCTCAAAAGCATTTTATGCCACTCCCTTCACCCACTTCAGTATCAGAAACACAGGCAACAAGCAATAGATACATCGAAACTGTCCAAAATACGGAGAGTTGCTAAAGGATCTCAGGAAGTTTCTCATACCATGTGAATGGCAGCAAGTTAATCTGGCATCAAAACTGTCGTTCAAGCCAAACCAACAGCAAACTTTACACTTGCACCACAACTCGTGCGAATATCTACCGCAAGTCCAGTTCTTGTGTCGCAGTGTGCCTTAATGCCAACCCTAACCCTTGAGCAGCACCAACTCAATGCAAGCTCCTTGGAGGGCCTATGCCAGACAGGTCAAAGCCTGACTAATACGGTCATCCCCTTCCCAGAAGTAAAAACCGGTTTGCATAGGGCCAACAACCCCACAAAGAGAATAGTAAAGTTACAGGAACATCAGTGACAATCCAAAACCAAGGGCTGGGAGAGGAAGACCTTCAGGGACAGCTCAGAGCTGAGAACAGTGGAGAAAAGTCGCCGATGGCCCACAGTCCATAGGGAATGAAAGGCTTAATACCTACCATGGCCATGTACTTATGATTATGACACTACGTCACTTCTTCGTGGATCATTAGATGCATTGTGCAGAGATAACAGTAAAAATACAAATACAACTTTAGGGTCTTACCTTGGGCACATAGTGAGGCTTTACCAGCCTTGTACTGTGACACCTTGTGAAGAGTATGTTTCCTGCATTTTCTACCTTTGCAGTAGGTCCGCCGGGTTTTGGGGACGTTCACCTGCGAGACAAAATATAAATATAAAATTTAGGGAACAAATCTTAACAGAAACTAGATAAGCTGAGTTTGCTGATGTGATAGTGATGGATACATAACGAAAATTAAGGCCTTAAGCTTCCCTGGTTTACCAAAATTCGTTCAACCTCGATCAGCCAATAGTCTTTAAAACAAGGGACAGTTGACTGCTAAAAATAACAGCCAGATATCCCTGCAATGATGTCATTCCTGATATACATAAAACATGGTCGTGGGTGGAATACCTTTAACCCAGAGTCGTAGGTCTCCTCTGCTCAATAAGGACAAACCCGAGCCTAAACATCAACACTTGAATTCGAGTACATTATACCTCATTTGTTCCTCTTTCAATAAATTTTCACTTTTTTAAAAACTGCCGACTAAACAAACCATTGCTCGTTCAAATTTTAGATGAGTTATCCCGAAACTGCAGGAGACCTCTTGAATGTTGATTTTCAGGTAATACTTAAATGCAGGTGTTACGTACAAAAGCATTCTAAATGTACGCTGTGCAGACGTGTAACGACACCGTAAACCCTAAAAACTAACCCTACCCTACACATCGTTACGTAGAAGCTTCGGGACCTCCGTGTTCAAGTAGTGGGGCTCCTCAATGGTCCTTAACAGCATTTCCATCCACTAACTTATTACTTTCAAAGTTTATGCTAGATCAATCAAATGTATATGTGTGTGTATATTGAAGGACGGTTGTTATAATTGAGAAATGGAATCAATAGATGAAGTGGAGGGTCTTCACCAGAAACCAGATCTCCTGAAACATTACAAACTTTTAAATTTAAAAAAGTATATACCTACCTATACATATATATAATACTACCTATATATGTTTATATGCATACAAAAGCTTGTTTAATGCTGATAAACTGTATAAATTCATGGTATTTAGTATTGATAAATCCAACATATTCAGTAATTTTTATGTAGAAGGCTGACACCATGTGATTATAGACATTAAAATATCATCACTAAAAGCTTATTATAAATAATAATAATACACAATAGATAAAACTGGCAAAACTAACGTAACATTAAAAGTATATTCTCTAAATTATTTGAAAGATGAGGGGAAAATTTAGAAGAAAAACATATTTAAGCTCTGAACTTGCAACAACTGTACAAGTTTTTAGACTCCGACATGGAGAAAAATTTTGCTTATAAAACCTTTTAGGCTCAGTTTTAAAATACGTAAGTTTCATAAAATGGAATAAAACAGACCTATATGTGTTAATAAAAAGGTTTATGGTGAATATATATTGTAAATGATGCAAGATGGTAAGGGATTAATCTGGAAAAATTAGAAACGTGTACTCACCATTCTCAATGCTTAGCGGAAGAGGACCACAGAGGTAGATCCGCAGTTAATGTGTACGTCCTATGAAGGCAACAAACTTCGGCATTAAATTATCAAATTTACTTGTGAAATAGGTTTGAAATATTATTAAAATTTAAATTGAATTTTTTTCAATTAAGAAAAATATATTGAATACTTGCTTTATTTTAATATTTTAGCAGAGAATATAATCTAAATTTGTCCTGAAGGTGAAGGTTAGAGAAGAAGTGTGAGTACGAACGGAAAAGATGGGAGAGAGAGAGGAAGGGAGGAAAGAAGAAAGTGAGGGAGAGATAAGGAGGGAGAATGAAATAGAGAGAGAGTGGGCAGACAAAGAGGAAGAGAGATGCACAACAGCGGAGGAGGAGGCAGTAAAGGAAGTAGAGGAAGTGACAGAGTAAAAAACTCGAGGGAGAGGGAGAGAGAAAAAAGTAGACTGACATTGAGTGAGAGAGAGTGAGAGAGAGAGAGTGTGAGGGAGAAAGAGAAGTTAGGATTTCTGACAACTTTGGGACAGTTTCTGTGTAAAATACCGGTCAAACTATGAGTAGCGAGGATCACTCTAATCTTACCGAAGCTAACAATGGCAAAACAAAGGTAGGTGCCTGGCTATATTTGGCATATTTTTCACCATTTCACATTTTCAGATTTTTCTGTAGCTTTCAAAGAGAAGCTTTATGAAAGAAAAAAAAAAAGCGGAGCAAAGCTCGTTCTCTCTCTGGACCCTGTCTTCTCTCTGTCTCTCTTTGGAACCCTTCCTTTATTTGTCTCTCTCCAGACTCTCTCTTTCTCTCTATACCCTGTCTTCTCTGTTTCTCTTTTTCTGGACTCCTCTCTGTCTCTCTAGCACTCTTTCTTTCTATCTTTCTCTCGCTGGAGCCCTTCCTTGTCTCTCTTTCCCTCTGTCTTTCTCTGTCTCTCTTCTCTAAAATCCATTCTCTAAAACCATTTCTCTTTCTATCGCTCTTCTCTGTATCTTCTCTCTTCGCTCTCTCTTAATTTCTTCCCCGCTCTTTCATTCCAATCTCTTCATTAATCTACAATTTATTTACAACTCACCATTATTTATTCTCAAGCTTCTAATTTTCTCTAAGATCGAATAAAACCCCAACTTTTGGCTGAACACAATTCCAACCGCTTTTTTAAAAAAATCTCTTTTGTTTTTCTGGAGGATCCCTTTACTTTAAACAAACAATAAAAATAAACGGTTTGGATTTGGATTTAAGAAATAAATCGGGGGAAAAAAAAGGCGGGTTAAAGAAATTAAATTAAGTCTGAAATATACGTGTAGATAAAAAGCAAACAAAAAGTTCTCACGTTGAATATATATATATATATATATATATATATATATATATAACATTAGCAAAGGAAAAAAAATTCCTCTTCAAACCTGAGTAGCAACAAACAACGACGACCGCAAGCAATACAGTAATTAATCTGTCTTAATAGATTTTAATCCATTGTTTACAAGTGAGTAACTATTAAGTCTCTCTTCTGATCCATCCATTCAATAATAACGTTTTGAAGAAGAAACAAAGGCGGATGGACCCGTCGTCACCAACCAACTTGGCTGCCTTCCTTTTTTCTCTTTGTTTCCATACATTTCGCTTCTCTTTTTTTTTTCGCCTTCAACAATTAACGAAAGCACCATGTCTATCTATCTATTTAATATACTACATCTCCTCATTATCTCACTAATTCTTCTTCTCACCTCCCCCTTTGTTTATTTCATTTTTATTTTTCTACTACTATATTAGTGGAGCACTTCTTAAAAACACTTAACTCTCTCTGTTCTACTTCCTAAATCCGGCATTCTCTTTTCACTTTTCTATTTTTATCTATTCCTTCATTCTTCTACTTTATCTACCTATCTGTTTTTTTATTTTACCTCTCTGTCTCTCTCGATTCATCTCTTTCACGCTTCGCGCTCTATCAATGTGTGTATGTGCGTACCTGCATGCTGTAATAGTGTTTATAGCCTCAGGTCAAACTCAGAGCGAGCGAGCAAACCTATGATCAAAGGCATTCCAGCCTTGACCATCTTTCCCCCAAGACTATTGTATACACAGAACATTATTATCCAACGCGCCCTTCTGTTTTGATCTTGTTTGTTTGTTTAAGCAGTAAGAGTTAGATTCGTGGGCGGGTGGACATAGCTGCTATTTCTAGCAGACCGAGCTTCTCTACACAGCGGCTCGCTAGTTGGATATTGTTGTTTGTGGAAGAGCGAATCTGGGCGCCAAAAGCAGCAATACTTGATGCTTATATGTCTCCTACCACCACACCACATATAATATAATGACAATGCAGTGAAATCAAACGATCTTTCTCCATATAGCACTCACTCGTCTCCCCACCTTTTCCTTCTCTCTGCCTGGTTTTTTTTCTTCTGCTTCTCTCTCTCTCTCTCTCTATTCCTCCTCCACACTGTTTTAATTCCAGCACCGACTAGCCATGTCAGTCGGCTTTGTTAGAATAGAGATTACCCACTCCTATAACTAACTGATATAGAAGGGAAGCTTTCCACATAGAGACAGACACACACGCATTATATATATATATACACACACATATATATTCATTACGTGTATGCATGTGCGTATACAATATGCAATATAAGTCATATTTCTGAGACGTGTCTTCGTAAAATCTAGACACAATATCGCTTCTCCTTTCGCCAAACGAGTGAAGCCTTTGTTTCTTGTGTGTAATATTTTCGTTGCTGTTACCATTCTGCTTGCTGGCTTACTTTTCCTATAAGCCGTATAATTTTTATTTGAAAATAGCGCCTGTATAAGTTTCTGAAGTTTGCATTTATATCTGGCTTTCTTCTCTTTTTTTTTTCTTCTTCTTTTCCCCACCATCATATTGCGCACCGCCTTTTAAATAAGACCACAGTACGAGACGAGGAAACTTCCACGTGGTCGGTCGATTTCGTTAAAAATAGCAGCCAGGTAGCCCTTCAACTCACGCTTATCGCCTTCGAAAATAGGGAGGGCACATTGGATAATGTAGTCCTAGAAATTAGCTATTATATATGAATAAAATGTGTTGGTCAATAATCTGCTGGATCATATATATATGTATATATATAGTTGCTAAACAATAGCAAGTATATATGCTACCAAATGGAGCCGCTTATACAAACCATTCAAGCTATCAGAAACAATAGACAAATCGCCCTCAAATCACCCCCTACTGTTTTTCAAGAACGAAGGACACGTTAGATAATTCAGACTAAAATCCGAGGAAACTGGTTCTGGATATACTATGTTTGAATAAAAGACGGGATTGTCACGGCTAGAAGACTCTTAGTCATAAGGTTCACCCAAGGATGTCAACTGGATAAGACAACAAACACGTTATATTCTTCGAAATTTACCCATTCTTCAAATATTCTATAAGCAGTCGATTTGTACAGCGTGACTGCTTGTGTGTGTGTATGTATGTATAGATGTACACAAGCGTATTTTGTTCATCTGTGTGACGCGAACCAACAAAGAAGTCTGTGTGCCCGTTCGGCCCTGTTAGGAGCAGCAGTTAAATTTCCCTTCATCACGGTTATACCGTTTTAAAACCAGAAGGGATAACGTTTTGATAATGTGGTTCTTGATGAACTATCCTTCAAAATATGTTAGGATGGTCATTGCTCGTATACTTTTTAAGTCCGCTCGACTAGTACTGACCTGGAGGGTTGGCTGTACAACAAGTTTTAAATATATAACTTGTTTCCTTCAGCCTTACGCGCACTTACGCAGCACATCTTAGAAATAATTCAGTATTTGTTTTTTTTTATCGATTCTTCTGTTTATTTCAGACTCTTATTTCTGAATATTTCCTTCTCCTTACTCGAAAATATATTTACTTTTTGCCCATTTTCTAAAACGACCGCCTCATAACGAGGGAATCCTTAATTAGGGTTTAGGAATCTTTCAGTGTTAGAAACGATTGCAACTTTGCATGTGTGGGGCGCGCATT
Organism: Octopus sinensis; assembly: GCF_006345805.1. NCBI lineage: Eukaryota > Metazoa > Mollusca > Cephalopoda > Octopoda > Octopodidae > Octopus > Octopus sinensis. Next base: position 7,154,896 of record NC_043017.1, on the reverse strand, counting down.
TGTGTTGGGGGAAAATAACGACGCTTTAATTTTACAAATTTATAGGTGTGCAAATTGAATTAAATTAGTGTTTCCGATTTAGGGTTTAAACAAATATGGTTTTTGATATTGGGGTTTTTGAAACTCCGCCAATGAGGAGGTTTTTATGCAAACGCGGAGAGGGTTCTTCCATTTCGGCTTCTACATGGTTTGTTAACCTAGAACTAGTCTCCCTTAAATCATTTTCTTTTTTGAAAAAGCAATTGAATTGTTATTTAATAGCACTAATGCCCAGAAAGAAAATAATACAGGGCAGTCAAGGCTGGATTGCCTTTGGTTATAGGTTTGCTTAATCAGTGATGGCCAAATTGTACATTAAAGTTCAGTATATTTAGGGTCCTACATATGAATGGAATTATACAAAGGGACTAAAATTAGTAGAGTTGCTGATATTATTCACACTTTTTTTGTGTGAATCATTATCAACGATTAGAAATTGATCTGGCTTTAATATATTCGCTTAAATCCCTCCCTTCTTCGTATAATAATGTGACCCGGTGTCTAATGTTCCTTACAGTGTCGGGTAAAATACCTCTTTTGCGGTATTTGGTTACAGCTCTTTATATTCAGAGTTCAAATCGCATCGGTGTCGGTTTTGGTTTTCATCCCATGGGGGATGTATATCGAATACGGATAAAGTTGCTAATCAAATTACTGAAGGTATTGATTTCAAACCGGCACTATTCTCCCTCCAAAATATGTGTGGTCTTATCTGCACAATTTACTTTGAAAGAGAGCACTATTTTCATTATTATAAGGCGGCGAGCTAGCAGAATCGTTGTAGCGCGCCGGGCAGTCCCGTCTTTAGCCCGGAGTCAACTCTGCCTTTCATCCCTTCTGGTTCGATAAAATAAGTACCGGTTGAGCACTGGGGTCGATGTAAACTATTTAACCCCACTCCACCCCGAAATTGCTGGCCTTGTTCCAAAATTTGAGACCATTTTTATAAGGCCAGCTAACGGAATTGTTAGAGCGTCGGAAAAATACCTTTTGGTATTTCTTTCGGCTCTTGAGTTAAAATCCCTGCGAGACCAACTTTGTCTTTTATCCTTCTGGGGTCGATATAATAAAGTACCTGTCTAGTACTGGGGTCGATTAACCACTTCCCATCAAAATAGCTGGTCTTTTGCCTAAGTCAGTAGCCATTAAATAAAGGGCGATGGATATTCAAAATCGTTAGAGCATTGGAGTGGGGGATGCTTTGCGGCATTTGTCTTCTTTTACTATTTGAACTCAAATCCTGCCGAGCCCAACTTTGCCTTTCATTCCTCTGGGGGTCGATAAAATAAAGTGTTAATCTACTTCTGGGTCAATTGTATCGATTAAGCCCTTTCTCTCGAAATCGTGCCTTAATCGGGAATCGTTATTTATGCAGGCTTATAACATTCTGAGTTCAGATTCCGCCGAAGTCAATTTTGGCTTCAATCAAGTACAGTCAGTTTTGATTTTTGTCATTTCAGGGGCACATAAAAGTACCACTTATGTACAGGGCTCGATATCGACTGACCCTCTCCCCACAAAATTACTGGCCTCGTTTCCTAAAAAAAAAAAAATTACTCTCTTAATTATCATTAAGGTGGCAAACTGGTAGAGTCGATGGCACATCGGACAAAATGCTTAGCGGCATTTCTTCTAGGTCTTTTGCGTTCTAAGTTCAAATTCCAACGACGTCAGTTTTGCTTTTCATCCTTTCGAGGTCGATGAAATAAGCACCAGTCGAGCACTGGAGTCGATGTAATTGACTAATCCCTCTCCTCGAATTTCAATCCTTATGCCTGCCTATAATAGAAAGAATTATTTATTTATTTATATGACTCAAAAGAACTCGATATGATGAGTCAAAAAGAAACCATTTATGATTTATTGATGTTGGGAAAACGTGAAGTTTATTCAACAGACTCATGAACGAATTATGCCACTTCACATTTCCAACTAAACATGTCTTCGTCTTCTAAGCTACGCCGTCATCACTCCACCTGCAATCTCGCTAAAAATAGCAGTCAAATCTTTCTCAAATCACACCCTCCTGTCTTAATAATAATGTTATACCAAAGGCAAAACATTGCCAATAATAATAATAATAATAGTAATAAAGAAGGAGGCATTGGATAAAGCAGACCTAGGTACACAATGTCGATCTATTTCTGCATAACAAAAATTAAAGAGAATTTTTCATTTCGAACCATTTAACCTCAATCTTCCTTCCGTGTGTGTTTGTTGCACCGAATGAAACGATGGCAGACAAACAGGCAGGCAGACAGACAGCGCCTACACACACACACAGACACACTATCTCTCTCTCTCTCTTTCACTTCCTGGCACACACAGACATATACATATGTATATAGTAGATACATACACATATATATAGTTACATATTTATATATATATAGAGAGAATGAGAGAGATTCGCAGACACAGTTTACGTGCATGCAATACACAGTGATGGCTCCTCTCTATCACCTTCTCTCTCTCTCTCTTCTTCACTTGTGTAGGAGCTGTGAAATTCTTACATTTTACACACACACACATCAAAGCCAAAGTATCTCATTTTTAGAAATCTCCGATTTTGGCGGGTGTCGATCGTCTTTTTCTTTTCCTTTCCTTTCCTTTTTTTTTTTTTCGGTTTATATCACTGCCTGCCTCTTGCCTGCTTGCTTATCCTCCCGCTGCTGCTGATCAGCGCACTCATCGTGGTGGTGGTGGTGGCGATGGTAATAATAAATTATGAGTTGATCTGTTTCTAACAAATCGATCGAGCTGCTGTCGTCGTGGTCGTCGTCAGAACCTACCTATGAACTTCTCTCATCTAAAAGTGGGTCAGCACAAAAGCAAAGAAGTGGCACCTTTGTCTCGCGCTCTCTCTCTCTTAATCGCAAACACACACTTTAAAACAACCAAGCACTGGCCTAGCTTCTCTCTCTTTTTATTTCCATTATTTTTAGCGAACAGAGTCGGATGATTTCAATAAAAAGCACGCTTGCATTACCATACGCGTATCCTCACACACACAAATGTAATTATACACACACACCTCTATCTATCTATCTATCTATCTATCTATCTATCTATCTATCTATCTATCTATCTATCTATCTATCTATCTATCTATCTATCTATCTATATCTGTCTATCTATCTATCTATCTATCTACCTACCTACCTAAATATACACACACATACTTATACCACATTATATACTTCTAAATTTTATTATTTCACTTACGCTGAGCGACACGCACACACGCAGAGAACTATTTCATTGAGCTCTTTGCTAAACTACTATGCGAAGAAATATTTTATATCTACGCAATATTAATTCTTGCACGCACACACACACACACACACACACACACGTTTTATTTCTGTGACTTGTATCATACACAATTAAGATTTGAAATATATATAGATTATGGAAGGATATCCAAGTTGTCATCATACATATTCATATTTTCACCGAGGTCGACTTTGCCTTTCATCCTTTCGGGGTCGATAAATTAAGTACCAGTTACGCACTGGGGTCGATGTAATCGACTTAATCCATTTGTCTGTCCTT
>NC_043017.1:7106302-7146302 GCF_006345805.1 Octopus sinensis | reverse complement strand
AGAATAAGTACCACCAGACTTAAAATACGTAAGTACTGGGGTCGATTCATTCAACTAAAAATTCTTCAAGGTGGTGCCCCAGCATGGCCACAGTCTAAAGACTGAAATGAGTAAAAGGTCAAAATAAGACACCAACCTCCAAAGCCTATTTATTGCAAAATACTCCTCTGCCAATTAACCAATTGTGATATTCAGGTGTTGGGGTAGAACACTATCAAACCCCACCTACCTTTATGATCATTGATTGTAACTAATTAACTAATTGCTAATCACTGCTATAGCCTACCTCCCCCCCTGCCATCATCAACCCTGTGACATCACTGTCTCAAGTTCTGTGGTTCATAGGTTTTGTTGACCGGTTCCTATGGTATGGAAGTGACCAAGATCATAACGTCTTCCCTGCATTAGATGCCTGTCTGCCATGGGGTGACCGTTTACAGCCGAGCGGACTGGAGCAACGTGAAATAAAGTGTTTTGCTCAAAAACACAGCGCACCACCTGGTTTGAGAATTGAAACCACAATCTTGAGATTGTGAGTGCCATAGCCTAACCACTAAGCCACATAACTACACACACACAATGATAACCCTCCTAATCTATACATGACTATCTGGTTCAGTGGCTCTCAACCATTTTAAACCCATGGACCCTCACCCACTACACTTTTGGAATGGTTGGCATTAAGAAGGACATCCAGCTGTAGAAACCTTGCCAGATCAGATTGGAGCCCGGTGCAGTCTCCTGGCTTGCCTTTCCTCAGTCAAACCGTCCAACCCATGCTGGCATGGAAAGTGGACATTAAATGATGATGATGATGATGATTACTTGTGTAGATTGGACTAAGTACAATGTTAGAGAATATACTTTTAAATGTTGAGTTGTATTATATGGCCCAGTGGTTAAGGTGTTTCGCTCCTGATTACCAGATCGTGAGTTCAATTCCCAGAGTTGGTGGCATGTTGTGTTCTTCAGTGAAGCATTTCATTTCACATTGCTTTGAGGGCGTGAAACTGGCAGAATCATTGGCATGTTGACAGAAGGGCTTTACAGTATATCTTCTGGTTCTCAGCATTCTCAGTTCAAACTCCAGCTGTTGAATTTATTATGAAATTAAAGACATTCCAAAGCTTAGAATCTTGTATGGATTAGGAGGGTAAAAAAAATACCAGGTGATCCAAGTGGAAGAAACCTGTGAGAGAGGAACCCATTGGAAGGTATGTTGAAAGCAGATTTCACAGGGCTGAACTTCACAGTGGAGATGACAAAGGCCTGTAATAAGTAGCAAAATTATTCTTTTTTAAAGGAACATGTTTATTCTAATTGTAACCATTTTGTCATTTTGGGAATACATCTAAGAATAAATATCCAATATGTTCTTTTTTTATTTAAAACAGTAGAGTGACTTGAGTCATGTAGGTTCATGTAGAGGCCTCATGCTACATGGTGTGTGATATGGTTATAGTTTGTGTTGGAAATAGTTGATCTCAGGCAATATTCTCTGTAACCTTTTTTTTTTACTCTGTGTGTTTAGAAACTTGTTTGTGTGCAAATCTTGTCTTCCTTTGTAAAATAAGTGTGCATCCATCCAGGTAATACGACTGAGAATTGCTAAGATTTCTTCAATTAAAAAAGAAAAAGGGTTTCATTTTTCAAAACCTTATGTGCAAACGTTTTTTTTCTTCTTTCCTGTTGTGTATTAGTTATAAAGCACATGTGCACGCACAATCACGCAGCATGGAGGGAACATTGGTTTCAGGTTAAACTTATTCCAGTTGGACATTGGCCAAAGAGTGGGTTAATCTTGCTCGACTCTGAAGGAGTTCCATGATAAGTGTACATATCTGTTTCTTTATTGCCCACAAGGGGCTAAACATAGAGGGGACAAACAAGGACAGACAAATGGATTAAGTCGATTACATCGACCCCAGTGTGTAACTGGTACTTAATTTATTGACCCCGAAAGGATGAAAGGCAAAGTCGACCTCAGTGGAATTTGAACTCAGAACGTAACGGCAGACAAAATACGGCTATGCATTTCGCCCGGCGTGCTAACGTTTCTGCCAGTCATCCATTTAACATCCATTTTCCATGCTGGCATGGGTTGAAGAATTTGACAAGATCCAGTAAGCTGCAGGAGCAGGGCTTTGGAGATCTTCAATGACATCTTTGGCATGGTTTCTAGGGCTGGATGCCCTTCCTAATGCCAAAAACATTATGAAGTAAACAGGGGTGCTCTGTTTGTGAGGTCCCTAAGTAACTTGCTAGACAAGTACAATAAAGGAGGGACAAGTCCCCCTGACCAAAAGTGTGGAGGGGCTGTTTTTGTGTCAGATGTTGAAAGGTTAAAAAGTATAGGAGAAGGGCAAGCACAAGTGTCTTGCTGTAGAGGATATACATGGCTACACTGCATTATATAAGGGTAGGTAGGTAGGTGTAGCTAAAACAATTTTCTAAGGAAAGGAGGGCAACCAAAGCACAAATAAAACAGAAAAACGGTAAGATGACAATTCCTGACATAATGTCGATAATCTACAGGATCACCTCTTGGGAATAAAAAATTAAAATAAAAAAGAAAATACTCAATAAAATCTGATTTAAAAATCAATGGTGATTGACTGAAATGGTTTTTATTGAAAAAAAAAACAAAAAACGGTTTTTAACAACCATTTTAAGAGAAAGGAACTTGTTTTTAAAGCAATTCTTTATTGCTGTAAATTGTTTGTCAAAGAACAGCTGTCTATTAAAATATTCTTGTCAGATAATGTTTTCGTTTTATTTATTTATTTTTTATTTATGCCATTCTTTTACATACATGTGTGTGTGTATATGTATATATGTATGTATGTATATATAGGCATGGCTGTGTGGTAAGAAGTTTGCAGCCCAACCACATAAATTCAGGTTCAGTTCCACTGCATGGTACCTTGGGCAGATGTCTTCTGTAGCACTGAGCGGACCAAAACCATGTGAGTGAGTTTGGTAGATGGAAACAGAAAGGAGTCATCATATATATATGTATATATATACATATACATATGTGTGTGTGTGTCTTTATATGTTAAAATGTATTTGTTCCCCGCTGCGACATGGCAACTGGTGTTGGTTTGTTTATATACCTGTAACCTAGTGGTTCTGTAAAAGACACCAATAGAATAACTACTAGGCTTTAAAAAAAGAAATAAATTTTGGGGTCAATTCATTTTACTAAAAACCTCTCTTCAAGGCAGTGCCCCAGCATGGCCACAGTTCAATGACTGAAACAAGTGGAAGATAAAAGATTGTCACTTTATTCTCGTTTAATTCTTCAGCATTGCAGCCACGTGTTGTTTAGCCGCAATTCATTCCTCGTCTAACAGATGTATGGTTAAAGGCATTCCAGATGTGACCAGTTCGCCTTTCCATGTGTTTGAGTGGTATCTAGGACAACGTCATTATCCAGTATATCATTTATTCGACCTTTTGGTTGCCATGTTTCTGTTCAAATACACTGTTTCAATTAATTTCGAAGCTAATGAAAAAGCTAGCTGACTTAATGATTATTAAGCTGGGTCTTTGAAATAAATTAACATGAAATTTTGATAGAAATTCTTAATTTAGAACATTTTAACCCTTTCATTACTGTATTTCTGTTGAGATGCTCTGTGTTTCTTTCAATTAATTTTAAATATAACAAAGAATTTAGTAAAATAACTTAGTTATCATTAAGCTAGTGTTAGGAACATAAATTGTGACTAAGGTTTGGTAGAAGATTTTAATTCAAAACTTAAGAAAACAAGACATTTGTACTACAGAGCCAGAGGCGGTTTCAGCCAGGTTGATATCAAAAGGGTTAACGCTTTAGCATTTAAACCGACCATATCTGACCAAAATATTCTACCTGTTTTATTACCAAACTGACCAGATCTGGCCTTTCACACCAACCTTACAATATCATTCTAAAAACAGTAACCTCTTCAAAATCTCAAACCACGATTAATACAAAACAATGAGAATAAATAAGCATTACTTCTGACAGAATAATGTTGATGCTAAAGAGTTAAAACAAAGAATTTGTATCATAGAACTAAGGGGAAGTTTTAGGTGTGTTGGTATTGAAAGAGTTAAGAAAGGCTTTGCCTTGTATTTCAAAGAATTACTTAACCTTTCTGTAGAAATGCATTGCCTTTTGTTTCAGTTAATTTTGAAATTAATGAAGAAATTAATCAAATAACCTTCATTAATTAAGTCAAGTGTTTAGAACATAAATGAACCTGGAAAATGGAAGGCTTTAATTTCGATCAATTTAAAACTGGGAATTAGTTTCACAGAACGAAGGGTAGTTTTAGATGAGTTACAGAGCAACAAAGCTGATGGTGTCATACAGTATTTAACCTTTTTTTTTTTCAAATAATATTGTATTTCTGTTGAAATAGCCTGCCTTCGTTTCAATTAATTTTGAAACTAATGAAGAAATTAGCAAAATAAATTCATTATTAAGCTGGTGTTCAAGACCTAAATTAATAGAAAATTTTGATTGAAGGTTTTAATTTAGGTTATTCTGAAACAAGAATTTTGTACTTTAGGAGTCCAGGAGCAACCTCAGCTGGTTGGCATTGAATGGGATAAGATGGTATGATGTGATTTGATTGGGATTTGACTGTTTTTTAAAGCAGATCAAGTAACTATGAAGAGGTTCCTTCATCAATTTGACAATGTTATAAATCTTATTTGGTTTCTTCTCTTCTAGAATTCTTTAAGTTTATTTTGCCATTCCTGAAAGTTTCAGTCCCATTATAAGTTAAACAGTCCTTTCACATTGTCCAGGTACCATCACTACCACCACCACCACCACCACCACCATCATAACCATAACATCCACTTCTCCATGCTTGCATGGGTTGGGTAGAATTTGTTGAGGCAGATTCTCTACAGCCGGATGCCCTTCCTGTCACCAACCCTTGCCTGTTTCCAAGCAAGGGAATATTTCCCCTAGACCAACCATGCTTCCACAGAAGATTAGAAACAAAGGACACCATTTGCGTGGTGGTGATGCTCGTTTACAACTATCACCAGGAGACAATAATACCTCTCCCCACCACACACACATACATGATTATATGACAGGCTTCTTTCAGTTTCCATCTATCAAATCCACTTACTAGGCCCAGGACTATAGTAGCAGCCACTTTCCCAAGATGTCACACAAACTTCTGGGGTACTGTAGGCTCTTAACACCCCTCATACCATTATTATGTACAACAGGCTTTTTGATGTCCTGGGTACTGTAAGGGAGTGTTTTATTCTTATTCCCCATCAGATATGTCCTTTTCTACTCTTGGCACAAGGCCTGAAATTTTGGGGGAGGGGGCCCAGTCGATTAGATCGACCCCAGTATGCAAATGGTACTTAATTTATCGACCCCGAAAGAATGACAGGCAAAGTCGACCTCAGCAGAATTTGAACTCAGAGCGTAAAGACAGATGAGATACTGCTAAGCATTTCCCCATCGGATACATCACCATTGATAGCTCTTATTTCATTTTAGGTCAGATGTAGGTCATTGCTGATAACAGTAGCATATGGATCACAGCTATTAAGTAATTAGTATTTAACTGGTAGTTAATAAAACTTGGGTTTGGGTCGTATCTCTTATATGATTACAGTGCTTAGGTCATAACTTATAATTAGCATTTAGATACTAAGTGTCATATTATAACTTAGTGTTTGGGCAGTAGCTATTGTATAACTGGTGTTAAGGTCATAGCTATTATATATCTGTGATGTTTAGGTTATAATTACTAGTGTTTAGACCATAGCTGTTACTTAGTGTTTAGGCTAAAGCTATTATCTGTAGTGTTTAAATCATAACTTATATATCTAAAGTGTTTGGGCTATAGCTATTATATATCTGTAGTGTTTAAGCTATATCTGTTGTCTAGTGTTTAGCTCATAATCATAGTAACTATCATTTAGGCCATAGCTGTCATATCTGTAGTATTTAGGCCACAGCTGTTTTATATCTAGTGTTTAGGCTAAAGTTGTTTTATATCTGTAGTGTTTAGGCTATAGGTGGTATGTATCTGTAGTGTTTAGGCCATAGCTGTTATCTACCTATAGTGTTTAAGCTAAAGCTCTTTTATATCTGTAGTGTTTAGTCCATAGTTATTTTATATCTGTAGTGTTTAGACCATAGCTGTTATATATCTATAGTGTTTAGGCTAAAGCTGTTTTGTATCTGCCGTGTTTAGGCCATAGCTGTTTTATATCTAGTGTTTAGGCTAAAGCTGTTTTATCTGTAGGATTTAGGCTAAATCTGTTATCTGTAGTGTTTAGGTCATATCTGTTATATATCTATAGTGTTTAAGCTAAAGCTGTTTTGTAATGCTGTTATCTATAGTGTTTAGGCCATAGCTGGTATATATATATATATATAGCTGGTGTTTAGGTCATAGTTGATATAAGTGGTGTTTAAGTTGTAGTTGTTGAGTGCTTGCCTCCAATATTGGAATTGTTTTCACTTTGTTGTGTTTTCATTTTGCCTTTGTTTATTTTTTGTTGTCGTTTTTTTTTTTATTTTAATATTTTTATCAATTTATATCTCATTACACCTTGTGCACTCTCTGTATCGTTTCCATAGAGACCGGTTCTTCCTTCCCACCATCCGTTCCTACTATTCAGCTGCTAAATTACCAAACTACTGTCTTGAATTTACTTGCAGGAGAACTTTGTAATGAAAGCTGGTTTATTTATGTTTTAAATCCTACTCCCAAGTCTGTGGGGGTGCTGCTATATGATGCACTCAAAACTTCACTGACTGATGATGATGCTGGTGATGATGATGGGGATGGGCAGGTGGGGGTTAGAAGCAGTGATGAGGATGATGGGTGGTGGGGGGTGGGTGGTGAAGATGATGACAGTGATGATGATGGTGCTGCTGGAGGTGGTAGTGATGATGATAATGGTGGGGGTGGTGCTGCTGGTGAAGATGATGGCGGTGGGGGTGCTGCTTGGGAAAATGATGGTAGCAGCGATGATACTACTTTATTTAAGTTCAAATCTTTTCTTATACTGCAAAAAAAAAAAAAAGAGAGGAAAAAAAAAATTTTTTAATTGAGTAATCAGAAAAGGAGAGGTAGTATCCCTCCCCCGCCCCCGTCCTTTGCTGGCATCCCCTTTTGCAGACATTTTAAGATTGATGAAGCTGACATCCAAACTGAAGGATGGATGTTGCAGGGAGAGAAAGAACAAGGAGTCTGGGCCAAATACTTGCAACAAGGTGAAATTCACTAAAGACAGCCTCAAAACCACATGGTGGACACACAGAACTTTTACCTTTTGTTTCAGTCGACTGCGGCCATGCTGGGGCACCGTCTTGAAAAATTTTGTTCTAATGACTTGTTTCAGTCATTAGACTGCGACCATGCTGGGGCACCATCTTGGACAAATCATTCCTGGTGCTTATTTTATGTTTGAAGCATTATTTTGCTAGTCTCTGTTGCTGAACTGCTGAGTTACAGGGACGTAAACACACCAGCACCGGTTGCCAAGCAGCGGGGGTGGCGACACACACACATATACATGGCAGGCTTCATTTTGGTTTCCATCTACCAAGACCACTGACAAGGCTTTGGTTGGCACGAGGCTATAGTAAAAGATGCTTGCTCAAGGTGCCACCCAGCCATGCCTGTTCCTTTGGTAGGGAGAGAGAAAAAAAAGAAAAAGAAAAATATATTTTGATGAAAAATCCCTCAAACCTAACACAAGGGGGGCAACCAGAAGGGCCCCTGCTAAGTGTGAATGGTAATCTTCAATGCATTGTTGGTGTGTCACGGGTAATGTTTCCCAGTAAAACTTGGTCCCTGTTTGGGGCATCTGTAAAGGCACGTGGCCTTGTGGTTAGGGTGTTGCACTCACAACTGAACTGCTAGATCATGAGTTCGATTCCTGGACTGGAAGGTGCAATGTGTTCTTGAGCAAAACGTTGTTTCCCGTTGCTTCAGCTCACTCACCTATAAAGGGGTCACCCCGTGACAGAAAAGCTGTCTGGCCTTCCGATCAGGGGTAGTGGTGGCCTGTTCACCTAGCCACTGGTGTGGTGTGATTCAGAAAGCTAAAAATAATGTGAAGTACACTGTGACCAGCGACGTAGGATTACAAGTATTGAATGTGTCACTTTGAGGGAGATTTGACTGCTATGAATATTACCTGTGATAGACAGGTAGCTTATCCACGAAGAGCTTTTCTTCTCATGGCAGTGTCTCTTCATTACCTCAGTCCATTCCAGTTGTCAATAGAAACCACCGGATCATATGAGAATGTTACTGGTGATAGACTGGAGTCACATCCAGGAGATTTATCTCGCATCACATTGTCTCTATGGTGCTATTCTATATTCTTCATTACTTCAGTTCACCTTAGCTGTCAACAGGCACCAGTTGATGATCCGGGAGTGCTTCTTATCCATGAGGAGGTTTATCTCGCATCACACTGTCTTTATGATGCAATGCTCTACTCTGCATTACCTCAGTTCACTCTCACTGTCAATAGGTATCAGCATATGATCTGGCTTCATATCCATGAGGAAATTTGTCTTGCATCCATAGTCTCAGGTGGTACATCATCTTAGTTCACGAGCGCAGATGTGGCTGTGTGGTAAGAAGCTTGCTTCCCAATTACATGGTTCCGGGTTCAGTTCCACTGCAAGGCACCTTGGGCAAATGTCTCCCACTATGGCCTTGGGCTAACCCAAGCCTTGTGAGTTGATTTGGTCGACAGAAACTGAAAGAAGCCTGTTGTATATGTGTGTGTGAACCTAGAACCATGTAGCTATGAAACACACTTTTTACCACACAGTGGCGGTGGTGACGGGTTGGTGATGAGGAGAGTTTCAAATATTAGTTGCAATTTTTCAGGAAGTGAAACTTGAAGTGAATTAGAATCCATACGGTGATGTGTAATTAATACAATTTCTGTGATGAGTAAAATGCCAAAAAAAAAAATTTTAAAAACAAAAGATTAAAATTTTTTTTTTCTAAAGTTTATTTTTCTGAATGAATTTGTTTTTCAAAAATTTGAAGAAAAATAATTTTTTTCCTTTTTTTTCTATTTTTAAAAAATTTTAATTTAAGAAAAAAAAATAGACCTTAATTCTCATTGTTAGAATTATATTGAACCTAGAACTGTTTAGAAATATTTGTGTGATGATGAATAGCTGGGTGAGTCACAAGGGATGAGTGTGACTAGCTCTTAGTTTTTAGCTGTGGTGGGGGGGGGTGTTTCAAGTTGAATGTGAGGTAAGGCTTCTCTTGGATAATGGTACCATTTCTGGGTATTTGGAACCACTGGGTAGCACCTCAGGGTAAAAAAATGTGTAGGGATTAACGCTTCAACATAATGAAATGACCCCATATATATAAATATATATATATATATAATAATTATTTGAGGGAATATTAATCCTAACTTACAGGGAAAAATTCAATTTAGAAATACTAAATCAAATTTCACACAATATTAATATATATAAAAAAAATAGAAAAAAACCACCTTTAATATATATATATTATAAACTTCCATACAGTTTCCACTTAGTACAGTGGGACTGAACCTGAAACCACATAGCTGCCAGGCAAAGTTCTTAACCACATGTTGGTTTTTATTTAGACGTGCTCAATACATATTGTAGAAGCTACGTCTTTTTTATTGGAATTTACCCTAGTGCCTTTCTACAAGTGTCTTCTACTATAGCCCCTGGGTATTTTATTGCTTTTGTAAAAAAAACAAAAACAATTTTACTGGATCTGAGACCAGGGATGGACATATATATATATATCTGGTCAATACATCTGGAAATGTCCATCCTCAGGCCACACGCTAGTAATTGTTTCAGTCAATTCAACATTGGTTTCATATTGCAGTTGTGTATGCATATGTCCACAGTACGTGTGTACTAACTGTCCAGTTTATGTTGCACTCAATGGTCATCTTTGCCACCATGTGGTAATGTCATCTCAAACAGGCTCCTACCACATGTGTGGGTGTGTGTGTGGATATGAAGATGATGGTTGTGTATTTGTAAATTATGATATGAATGTGTAGGAGGATCATTCCATGTGTGTGTGTGTTAGGAAATGTGCAGTTGATTTGTGTGTGTGTGTATGTGTGTGTGTGTATGTGTGTGTGTGTGCATGTAAGGGAGTGTACATCTGTAAGGATGATCATTCTGTGTATTGGTTTGTGTGTGTGTGTGTGGTGCTTGATGTATGATTGATCTTCGTAAAATATGGGAAATTAATGTGTATTTTATTATGATTGATGTTTGCGAAATGTAATAGATATTAAATCTGTGTGTGTGTAAATGTACTCCCCTCCCCCTTCTCTCAGGCCAGTAATCTCTGTAGCCACTCCATCAAACACTGCTACATCAGAGGAATCGAGAGCCAGTCAGTCAGTACACTGTGTCTATAAACCATCTTTGTTGTGTAGCAATCTTCTTTATTTACAACTGGGCAATCTCTTCTTACATAAGAGAAATGGTTCTACAAAATGGAAGGGGACTGTAGCGGAGGTGGCGGTGGGGTGGGGGTCTGGCAATCATCTTAGCACGGTGGTGTTTGATTAACCCTAGGTCAGTTCTGATCCTGTTGACCAGTGGTTCCCAGCGGAGTCCATATACAATTTGTTAAAAATTTATGTGCAATACATGTGGGATTTATGTGCAGTGGTGGTGCCCCAGCATGGCCACAGCCTTCGGGCTAAAACATTTTTACGGATTTAAGGAATACAATCAATTATACTTCAACAATATGCAAAATGTTTTAACAATTTTGTTTTTATGTAATTCCCAATAATATTTAACTTTAAAAATGCAATAGGGTTTTTTGTTTTTTTTTTTAACCTTGAATGGTTATGGAGGGTCCATCTGAGTAAAAGGGGAGCCAAAAGGGGTTTCCATAGGCAAAAAATGGAGAATCACTTGTGAAAAATTTCTTCTGTAAAAAGAATGGGTTAGCACCAGGGCTGTGGAGTTGAAACAAAAAACTCTGACTCCTCTTTATGTAACTGAGTGACTGTGGTCTACATATCTCATAAAGCTTATGCATACGCTTGTACTCTGAGTCAGCCTATACATTATAACTGGTTTGTATTAAAGAAGAAAGACACTGTGAGTTGGAGTCGGGGTTGGTATAGTTTTACTGACTCAAGACTCATGCCAGGCGAAATGCGTAACCGTATTTCGTCTGCCATTAGGTTCTGAGTTCAAAATTCCACCGAGGTCGACTTTGCCTTTCATCCTTTCGGGGTCAATTAAATAAGTACCAGTTACGCACTGGGGTCGATATAATCGACTTAATCCATTTGTCTGTCCTTGTTTGTCCCCTCTGTGTTTAGCCCCTTGTGGGTAGTAAAGAAATAGGTATAGTTTTACTGACTCTGACTACCTCTTAATTGTTCCCGATTCCGACTCCCCAACTCCGACCCTGGCCCCATTTCCCTGGTTAGCACATTGGACAAAATGCTTTTCAGTGTTTCATGTATCTTTGCATTCTGAGCTCAATGTTTGACTTAGCAAAATGTATGAACAAAAGAAAAATTACTTGTCTCTTTTCAGGTTTAGGGGTTAAGGGTTGTGTTTAATGTTAAAAAAGATTTTAAATGTTCTTACATGTGTTTTTATGTATCTCTGTGTGCTATTCAAATCTTTGACCTTTTATTTGTTTGAGTCATTGGGACTGAGGCCATGCTGGGGCACTTGGCTTTAAGGGTTTAGCCAAACAAATTGGCTCCAGTACTGATGCTTTAAAAAGAAAAAATCTGGTACTTAATCTGTTGATCTCTGTTGCTGAGCTGCTAAGTTACAAGGATATGTACAAAGCAGCACCAGTTGTCAAGTGGTGGTGGTGGTGATGGCGGTAGGGGTTAGCACAAATAGAAAGACATACACACACAAAAAGGAATGCCCAGTCCAGGCTGTAAAGTGGTTGGCATTAGGAAGGGCATCCATCTGTAGAAACCATGTCAAAGTAGACCCCTTAGTATGATGCAGTCCTTGGACTCAAAGGATCCTTGTCAAACTGGCCACCCTGTGCCAACATGGAACATGGACATTAAATGGGGATAATGAAGAATTTAGTAAATTATCTTCACTAATTATTTTGGTGGTGTTTGGGACATGAACTAACATGGAATTTTGATGGAAGGTTTTGATCCTTTAGCATTTAAGCTGGTCATATATGGCCAAAATATTCTACTTGTCAAGCTGGCCAGATCCAGTTTCTCATACCTCCCATACAGTGCCAATCCAAAAATAAACAATCTCATTATTGAAATCTCAAAGCTACAAGATAATGTACGATTAATTCAAAACAACGTGAATAAATCAATATCACATTTGACAAAATAGTCTGAATGCTAAGGGGTTAATTCAGATTAGTGGTTCTCAACCATTTTTTTTGCTTATGGACCCCTCTGATTCCTATTTTGCCCAAATGAACCTTCCTGGCCATTCGATGTTTTAAAACTCGTGTTATTTTTATAATGGAATATTATTAGGAAGAAATTATTAAAAAGAAATTGTTAAAAATATTTTTTGCCTTGAGGGAAATAGGACTAGTCTGTTGGATCCTCAACCACCAAAGTCATAGGGGCCTTGTTTGAGAACCACTAATTTAGATCATTTTAAAACGGGAAGCTTACAGAACAAAGGAGCAGTCTGGGGTGGGTTGGTATCAGAAGGGTTAAAATGTTCATATTTTAAATAAAAAATCTTCCTTCCAGCATAATTTCATGCAAAAAGTCTTTTGTTGTGTTTCAAACACTTGGTGGATGTCGAAATAAACTTAAATGTTGTATATTTTTCTAAATGAAATGAAACTGTTGGTTGTTTTCGTAGGTTGGAAACATGGTGAGAAATGGTTAAAAATTGGTGAGGTGGTGATATGGTCATCTTCTGTAGATGATCATGTGTGTAGATGTCTTATGTCATGTCTTGTGTGATTTGTTGGTCATCTGGGACAAGGGAACAATCTTTGGGTTGGATGGTCATTTCATGTAAACAGTTAACTTAATCTGGGTTGCTGTTGTCTTGCATGGATCAGTAATCATACCCATAATCTCCTAGAGATACAGGTGTGGCTGTGTGGTTAAGAAGTTTGCTTTCCAACCACATGGTTTGGAGTTCAGTCCCACTGCATATTTGTTTCTTTATTACCCACAAGGAGCTAAACATAGAGAGGACAAACAAGGACAGACAAACGGATTAAGTTGATTACATCGACCCCAGTGCATAACTGGTACTTAATTTATCGACCCCGAAAGGATGAAAGTCAAAGTCGACCTTGGCGGAATTTGAACTCAGAACGTAATGGCAGACGAAATACGGCTACGCATTTCACCCGGTGTGCTAACGGTTCTGCCAGCTTACCATCCCACTGCATATCAGTGGTTGTTGTATTGGGTGTGCCACTACACCCAATGCCACCCAATTTCAAGCAGGGCTATAACAAGTTTTCCAGTAAGATTTGTGATTAAGTCACAGCAGACACCTAGCTCACCTGGAATATACACCCCTGCTGGATTATACCTAGGGTGAGTGTCTTCTACTATAGCCTCAGGGCCAAAAGCTTTATAAAGGGGTTTAGTAGACAGGAACTGAAAAAACCCATCTGATGTGTGCAAGTGTGAATGTGCATATGTTTTTGTATCTCCTTGTTTTGGTATTGCATTATTGCTATAAATAAACGTCATTTCATTTCCAATATTCGGTGAAAACCTGTTTCACCATGGGGTGAATATTACCTTGCTTGGAAACTGGTGAAAGTTGGCAGAAACAGGTAAGGGCATCCAACCACGGATAATCTGCCTCAATAAACTTCATCAGACCCATGCAAGCTCAGAAAAGGGGGCATTAAAACGATGATGATGTATCTGTGCTGTCAGTGACCATATCACACGTCAGAGTCCACCACGCAAGAAAACAAGGGAGGACAAAACCATGGGGAAGTAAAAGAAGAAAAAATAGCCCCAGTGTAACTGGGAAATCTCTGGATAGTTGCTGTAACAATGAATTTCTTCATTTTACATATTTATAGTTTAAGAAACTTGTCTGATCTCAGCACATGGTTTACCATTTATTTACATTACATGATGGTCAAATGTTGAAGCATAGCTTGCAATGAGTAAAACAGCTTGGAAACGACCTATCTAATGCCAGTCTCTGACCACTGTCCAGTACGCTCGGTACCATCCCGCCTCCCGTAATCTTTCCAACCATCCATTCGCCAGTCTATCTGTCTATCTCTCTTATCAACTCTACCTCCTCCTCCTCCTCCTTTCACTATAATTAGTACATAGTTTAAAGTTGGACAAAGTATTCTGTTTGAGAACAATATGAGATGGGAGAGGTGACCTCCCTTGCTTACTCTATATGGACACAAAGTGTGTGTCAATAGCCAGTTGGAAAAGATTTTTCCTGGGGATCAACAGTAGTAACATCGTACTTGAACAGGACTGTCACATTCTGTTGGCAAATAAACTTTACTATTTGGTACTGTTATTGCATCTCTCTCTCAGAGATTTAAAACTAGCTGTTTCTCTCTTTGTGAGATGATCAGCGACTGTGTGTCGCTTAAAAAATATATAGTTTAAGCAAGTTGAGTGAGCTTCCATCACTAGCCTGTGATTGTCTTGCATCGAGGATGTGGAAAAAAACCCGGAAGCCTAGGTCTTTGAGTACCACGTAGGGCTAGAGATTGGAGTGATGACCTTCCTTGGCTTACACTTTGCAGACACAAACGGTGTGTCGAAAGCCAGCTGGAAAAGATTTTTCCTGGGGCCAAACAACAATAACATCGTTGGCAAATAAACTTTACTATATATATATATATATTGAGTCAATTATGTCAACATCAAATGGAAATTGTAGTTATGATACCCGTGCCGGTGGCACCTAAAATGCACCATCCGAACGTGGCCGTTTGCCAGCCTCTTCTGACCCCTGAGCCAGTTGCACGTAAAAAGCACCCACTACACTCACGGAGTGGTTGGCATTAGGAAGGGCATCCAACTGTAGAAACACTGCCAGCTCACCTGCGACGGACCGGTGTCCCATCCAGGTGGGGAGCCTATACGCCGAGGAAACCAGGAAACCGGCCCTAATGAGCCAGGCTTGGCTTGAGAAGGAACAAACAATATATATGCCGAAAGTCACTGTCCTTTTTCTTATTCTCCCTCTCAGTTTTGGGGTCTCTTTACGTTTTTGCAAGTTGGTGTCAAGAAGGGCGTCCAGCCATAAATGCCCTGCCCAAACTGAGACACTGGTCCTCAAACCTATTGGATCTTGTTGAATTGTACAACCCACGCCCACATGGAAAGCAGACATAAAACAATGATGATAGTTATATGTAGTTTACTGTTCCGTTATTAGTAGGCTCGACAAAAAGAGTACTCTATCCAGCGAGAGATAAATCTCATTTTAAAAGGGTGAGGACCCCTTCGGCCATGAATGACCATGGGATTGCATTGCACTTAGAAAGTTCCCCCCCAAGGCACAAGTGCGGGTAAGGTTGTTTATGGAAGGCCAGCAGTCGCGCCTGCATACTAGTCTCCCCTCTCCATGCCACTGATGTTGTCCAAGAGAAAGGCAAAGGCTGATAGTTTGGCACCAGTGACGTCATGACATGAAATAATGTCTTGCTAAAGAGCACAACACAGCCTAGTCCTGGAATCAAACTCACTGCCTCATGATTGTCAGCCCAGTGCCATAACCACCTCATATATATATATATATATAGTGTTAGGAACATAAATTGTGACTAAAATTTGGTGAAAGATTTTAATTCAAAACTTATGGAAACAAGACATTTGTACTCAGAGCCAGAGCCGGTTTCAGCTGGGTTGGTAATGAAAGGGTTAAACCCCAAAAGGACTTGCAGATCAGTTCTTGACTCTTGTTTCATAGTGTTAAGAAAGTGAGGGAGATGTCTTCTCTCAAATACAAAGCGCCATCCTTTGTCACAATTTGGTGTGTATACCTACCTACCTATCCACCTACTTATTTACCCACTTGCCTTCCTACTTACCTCCCTAAAAGGGGCCATGAACCCTGCTCTTCCTCTTGATTAAGTCATAAAAAGGAAAACAAAAGTTAAAGATTCTGGACATGTTTCAGCATTATGAGGCCTCTTCAGCACTTTGTTGACTTCACTTTTGTGGCCCAAAGTATGTAAGTACAGATGAGAGAGAGTACTACTAAATAGATGTACAGTAATGTACATCCCGTACTTCGCTGCCCGTTTATATATATATCTCTCAAACCCGCCCCCCCCCCCCCGTCAGCGTAAGAACTCGATCGCACCCTCCCCTCTCACTGACTCTCATAGACGTTTCTGTTTTCTTTCTGTAGGGTTCTCCCAATGACTGGGAATCTGCAAGCTTTGCTGGCAATGAAGACCGCAAGGAAAAGTTCCTTCGTTTGATGGGTGCTTCTAATAAGGTAAATAAACGAAAACCAATACTAAGTCCTTAGCGTGTGATGGTCATTCTTGTTGGTTTGGATAGGGGCTTGCGCAAACAGAAACCAATTAGGGATTAACACCCCTCTTTTTTTAACATTTTTTTTTTTGGTTTGTTTTTGAAAATAACAATAAACACATCATCCTCCGCTCCTCGTTTCCCTGTATTTCTTCATTTATGCTTCCTCGTTTATATTGGTGCCACCTCGTGGCTGGCAAAACCAAAGTTAACCCTTCCTACCGCTAACCAGGATGGATTAATCCCCACCTTTTTTTTTTTATATTTTTTTTGTTTGCTTTTGAAAATTATTATACTTATCTCGTCCTTGGCACCTCCTCATTGCCCTGTGCTTCCTCATGTATGTCGGCATCTCTTGTGGCTGACAAAACCAAAGTTCTTATTGCTAACCAGGAATGAAATATGGTCCCTCTTTTTGGTTTTTTATTTTTATTTTTTTGATCACTCATTTTTGTTGTTTACTCAGGTTAATTAATATCCACTAGGCGTTGAATGTCACATAGTCCAATTGTGACCAACCCTGTTTATTATTTTTTTTTTTTCAGGCATAGTAGATTCAGAACTATGCTACCCAATGTTTCGCTCTCCTTTTTTTTTTTTTTTTGTAAATCAGTGAAATTTGACTTGGTGGGGTAGTTAGCTGCTGTGTCTTGCAACCAGAGCTGCCATGTACAGGAATATCAACTATCTCATTGGCTTGCATTTTCGTTCCCTCGTTTAACCCCTGAGTCAAACCTGATTTAGCGGACCTTAATGTCACGTCATATTTCTGCAGTGTTAGGACAGGATGGAGTGGAGTGGGTTGAGGGAGCAAAGGTGGGAATGGTGTCACTGCTCTCAACCAATCCCTCTGTATTTACCGGTCATGCAACTCTGGAAAGGGGATGAAAAGCAAATTTCACATGATGCTCTTCAGGTGGGGTTTAATGCTTTGTTACCATATTTCTGTTGAAATACATTGCTTTTGTTTCTTCCAGGGCCGTGGAGTTGAAACAAAAAAGACTCCGACTACCCCCTAATTGTTTCTGACTCCAACTCCACAGCCCTGATATCTTCTACTTGTTTTAGCTTTTATTTGATTCAGTCATTGTACTGTGGCCATGCTGGGACCTTGCTTTCAAGGGTTTAGTCAAACAAATTGACCCCTGTACTCTTTTTTTTTTTTTGTAAGCTCGGTATACTTGTTCTGTTGGTCTTTTTCTTGCCAAACTGCCAAGTCACAGGACATAAACAAACCAAGACTGGTTGTCAAGCAGTGGAGGAGGTGTGACATACAGACAAATACAGATACGCACACACGTGATGGGCTTCCGCATGGTTTCCATGTATTAATTCACTCACAAGGCATTGGTTGGTCTGGAGCTATAGTTGAAGACACTTGTCCAAGGTGCCAAGCAGTAGGATTGAACCCTAAACCACAAGGTTGCAAAACAACTTTTAACAAAAGGTCTGATATAAATTTACAAGCTGGCAAAATTGTTGGCACACCGGGTGATATGCTCAATGGCATTTTGTCTGTCCTTAACATTCTGAGTTCAAATTCTACCAAGGTCGATTTTGTCTTTCATCCTTTTGGGGTTGATGAAATAAGTACCAGTTACGCACTATTTTCCCTGCCTCCATTTTTCAGGCCTTGTGCCTACAGTAAACAAGGTCATTATTACCTCTGCCTTAACGAAGGCAGAGGTATTGTTTTCAGTCGTGTTTGTTTGTTGGTTTATCCTTGGACAAGATATCTCAAGAACCACTGGATGGATTCGGATGAAACTTTCAGAGATGTTTGGCCTCGTGACTGGCACGAACTGATAATATTTTGGGACCGATCCAGTACCAGACAAGGATTTGGGATTATTTTTCCTGTTTTTTTTTTAATTAATTTTTTTGAGAGCGGTCGGGTTCATTATTAGTATTCTCGTTTGTGAGAGCAGTCGTTTTATTTCAGATGTTCTCATTTTAAAAATCATCTCCGATTAATTGTTGAGAGGACACTGATGTTGCCCTTGGCAGAGGTTTGAGCTCTCTGAGTGCTCTTGTTATTATTATTGTTAATGCTTCTTTAAAGCAGTGAGCTAAAAGGACCGTTACCACATGGGGCCCAGGTACTTAACTGGTGTCCTATATGCAAAGACGTGGGCAAGTAAGATGTGGGCTACCAACGAAGAGGGATGAACATCGATTGGCTATGACATACAGGGCCATGGAAAGATCCATGCTCGGAACATCATTGTAAAATCATATCCGAAATGATGTAATTTGAGAACGTAGCAGGGTCGCAGAATTTATTACCTGTTTCCAAGCAGAGTAATGCATCCCCAGAGACAGACATCTTTTCACAAAATGTTGGAAACCTATGACATTCATTTACAGCATTCATGTGAAGACAAGGAGATACAAGGCTAGACTCATACGCAGCAAGTTTCTTTTGGTATCTGTATCAACTTCATGCCCAAGGCTTTGGTTAGCCCAGGGCTATAGAAAAAAAAATAGGTGCAGGAGTGATTGGGTGGTAAGGACCTTGCTTCCCAACCACATGGTTCCGGGTTCAGTCCCACTGCATGGCATTTTGGGCAACTGTCTAATACTATAGTCTTGGCTCAACCAAAGCCTTGTGAGTGGATCTGGTAGACGGAAACTGAAAGAAGCCCGTCGTATATCTGTGTTTATGTCCCCGCAACTTAGCGGTTTGGCAAAAGAGACTGATAGAATAAGTACTAGGCTTACAAAGAATAAGTCCTGGGGATGATTTGTTCAACTAAAGATGTGCTCCAGCATGGCTGCAGTCAAATGACTGAAACAAGTAAAAGAATAAAAGAACACATATATATATAGTTAAATAAAATTCAGGTAAAATCCTCACACAAAGCTCATCTGCCGTTGTTGGCTACCTGATGTCACCATACAGTGGAAATGCTGCTGTTACTGGATATACATCAGGAATGAGAGTAAGATCTAACAAAGGACTTCTTTAAACGATTTCCTGGGGAGGTGCATTTTACACTTTGTTTGGATCTACAAATGTTAAAAGGCGGCAAGCTGGCAGAAATGTTAGCACGCCAGGCGAAATGCTTAGCGGTATTTCGTCTCTCTTTACATTCTGGGTTCAAATTCCGCTGAAGTCGACTTGGTCTTTTATCCTTTCGGGGGTCGAAAAATTAAGTACCAGTTGCGTACTAGGGGGTCAATCTAATCAACTGGCCCCCTCCACAAAAATTTCGGGCTTTGTGCCTAGAGTAGAAAAGAATGTACTTTAACCCTTTCGTTACCAACCCAGCTGAAACCGGCTCCGGCTCTGAGTTCAAATGTCTTGTTTTCATAAGTTTTGAATTAAAATTTTCCAATAAACCTCAGTCCACAATTTATGTTCCTAACACCAGCTGAATGAGAACAAAGTTATTTTACTAAATTCTTTGTTATATCTAAAATTAATTGAAAGAAACACATCTCAAAATAAATACGGTAACAAAAGGGTTAAGTGTGAAAATCTGTCAAAACAGTTGTAGAGATTTTAAATGAAGAATGCCATTCATACCATTTTCTATCTATCTATACATACATACATATGTGTGTGGTGGAGACAGGGCAGTGGTAAATCGGGCCCTGTGATCCTGTGAACTGGTTGTTAAAATGTTTCTTTTAAATAAAAACCGGTTCTTGCTTTTTGTGCTAAACATGGAACCCTATTGGGAAAAAAATCAAAGAATTCACACCATATGTATATGTGTATAGTATAGTATATATATGTGTGGATCTTTATGAATTGTTCTTGATGAAGTGTCTGAATATATTCGCATACATTATGTACATACCTAGAAATACTTCATTTTCTCTCTCTCTTCTCACATGCATATCAAAGTTTATGATTTCATGTGTATCATTATGTTCACATGCATTATATACACACACATACTATAGCCTCATTCCCTTCACACACATGTCTACATATATTTGTTTGTATGTATGTATATATGTGTGTGTACATATGTATGTATTTGTATATATATATATATATGTATTTTTTTCAAAATGTGACCTCGTGTGTACCGTTGGCGATTTTTTTCCTCTGTCTTCCCTTCTCTGGATCTTTCCTTCTCCTATGTTTCCAACGAAGAGCTCCGCTCGAAACGTTAAACCCTCCTTCTTTCCTGAGCGTCCGATAATACTATATTTATTCCACGTCCTCGCGTTGTTGTGTTTTTTTGTGCTTTCTTCTTTGGATTAACTTTATATATATATATATATATACATATATATATATATGTGTGTGTGTGTGTTATATATGTATGTGTATATCCCCTTGGGATGGGTCCATATATGATTTGTTAAAATTTATTTTTACAATACAGAAAATATTTTCACAATTTTTATTTACACAATTCCAAATAGTATTTAATCCTAAAAATATAATGGCGTTTAAAAAATTTTTTAAAAATCAAATGGCTATGAGGGTCCATCTGTCAAAATAGGGGTCAAAAGGGTCCATAGGCAGAAAATGGTTGAGAGAACCACTGCTATGGACAAATGATTGACCAGAGATTAGCGAATGCTTAGCGGCATTTTATCCGTCTTTATGTTCTGAGTTCAAATTCTGCTGAGGTCGACTTTGCCTTTCATCCTTTCGGAGTCGATAAATTAAGTACCAGTTATGCACTGGGGTCAATATAATCGACTTAATCCATTTGTCTGTCCTTGTTTGTCCCCTGTGTGTAGCCCCTTGTGGCCAATAAAGAAATAAGAATGTTATTTGGAGGAGCTTTGCTTGCTATTTCTACCTTGTCAAGCAACCATGTAGAGGCTCTTCATGGAGATGAAGACATGATTGTGATGTTGTTAATAATGATGATGATGATGATAGTGGTGGTGGTGGTGAAAATAATGTTGGTAATGATATCATCATCATCATCATCTGTTTTCGCAGAATTTTGGAAACGAAAGATACTACCTGCACGATGGTGACACCTGCTTACAATTACCATGCAATGTCAAGGCAAGGAGACAGTAACACACACACATAAACACACACGTGCCCATACACATAAATAAATATGATGAGCTTCTTTCAGTTTCTCTCCACCTTATCCACTCACGAGGCTTTGGTCGACCCAGGGTTGTAATAGAAGACACCTGCCGATGGTGCCATGCAGTGAGACTGAACCTGAAACAATCTGGCTGAGAAGCAAGGTTCTTAACCACACAACTATGCGCTGCACCTATATATATATATATATATATATATAAATAAATAAAAAGGGGTTTGAATGATGTGTGTATATATATATATATATATATATATATATATTATTCAAGGGAATTCCAACTGTCTGTTTTTTGTTTTATTTATGTTCTTTATAATATTAATGTAGAATATACAATATATAGTATAAATAGTAAAATGAAATGAAGTATTGGTTGTCTTACTGAATAGATGACATATTGAATGTGACCGCGTGTGTACCGTTGGCGATTTTTTTTCCTCTGTCTTCCCTTCTCTGGATCTTTCCTTCTCCTATGTTTCCGACGAAGAGCTCCGCTTGAAACGTTAAACCCTCCTTCTTTCCTGAGCATTCAATAATACTATATTTGTTCCACGTCCTCGCGTTATGTTTTTTTGTGCTTTCTTGTTTGGATTAACTATATATATATATATATATATATATATATATATATATATGATATATATAGCATAAAATTGGTTTGAAAAAAAGAGGTAATGATTGTGTGTGTGTGCAATGTCTGATGCCATTTTCTGGAACTAAAACAAAATCCTTTCTTTTATTTCAGAGAGACCAAGATAATCCAGGAAATGAGAAAGGTCTCGGTTCGTATTTCTAATTTCTTTTTTTTTTCGTCATTGTTGTTGTTTAGCCCTGGGTTAACAACTCGGACCCTGTAGCAGACCTATGATTAAAGGATGTTCCAGCTGTGACCATCATAGTTTTTTTTTTTTTTTTTTGGTGGCGGTCATCCTCGGTTCAACTTCTCCCAGCTGAGAGGCTTTCATCTTGCAAGTTACTTGGTCACCCCACTGGTGTTGGTGCCAAATAGAAAGCACCCAGTACACTTTGTATGGTGGTTGGTATTAGGAAGGGCATCCAGCAGTAGAAACTATGTCAGCAGACGGGAGAGCTTGGTGCAATTCTCTGGTTTGCCTATCTCCTGTCAAACTGTTCAACCCATACCAGCATGGAAAATGGATGTTAAATGATGATGATTCAAACATAGAGGATATTTAACCCTTTCGTTACTGTATTTATTTTGAGATGCTTTGTGTTTCTTTCAATTATTTTAAGTATAACAAAGTATTTAGTAAAATAACTAAGTTATCATTAAGCTAGTGTTAGGAACATAAATTGTGACTAAGGTTTGGTGGAAGATTTTAATTTAGAACTTTTAAAAACATTTGTACTACAGAGCCAGAGCCGGTTTCAGCCGGGTTTGTAGCAAAAGGGTTAAGAACATTATCCCCTATGTGGGTTAGTGGTCAGGGTATTAGGCACATGATTGTAAAGTCTTGAGTTCAATTCCTGGCTGTACACTGCGTCCTTGAGCAAGACATTTTATTTCATGTTGCTCCAGTCTACTCAGAAAGCAGAAATAGGTTGCGCCCGTTCTTTAAAGGGCTAGTCTTGTCACATTCTGTGTCATACTGAATCTCCCTGAGAACTACATTAAGGATATGTCTGTCTGTGGAGCCCTCGCCACGTACATGTTAATTTTACAAGCAGGTTGATTAAATCATCTGGAACATTCATCATAACCAACTAGCAGCGAGCCAGTTATCCCCTGTGTCAGGGTGTGTAATTTGAAGGTGATTTGGCTACTATTTCTAACAGGTCGAGCAACTATGTAGAAGCCACCTCTTCATTGTTAGATCACCTGCTGGAGGAAACATAGTTACAGAGATAAGATACTGACTCCCCAAACCATGGGTTTTGAGTTCTTATTTTGTCCACGTGTTTGTTTCTCTGGTTGTTTATAGACATAGATATGGCTGTGTGGTAAGAAGCTTGCTTCCCGACCACATGGTCTTGAGTTCAGTCCCACTGCATGGCACCTTCAGCATGTGTCTTCAACTATAACTCCAGCCCAGCGAAATCCTTGTGAGTGGATTTGGTTAGTAGAAACTGAAAGAAGCTCATCGTATGCATGTGTGTGGTGTGTGTTTGTGTCTCCTTGCGCTTGACATCAAGTCATTGTTGTAAACGAGTATCACTGTCATACAAGCAGTGTCGTTTATTTCCAATGCCCTGTCAGAACATATCTGGCCACTCTCTCTCTATCCGCTCAGTCGAAGTTGACTCTCGGTCACTCGTTGGATCAGTGTCCTCCAGTCAGTTCTATCCTGGGCTGCTTCCTTCAGATTGGCCATGTCCATTCCAGTATCACTCCTGATGTTGTCAAGGCAGCGGGTTCTTGGTCGGCCTCTTCCTCTCTTGCCACTGACCATTCCGAGCATGATGTCCTTCTCCAGGGATTCTCTCCGCATAATATGACCGAAATATGCCAATCTACGCTTGGTGATCTCAGCTTCTAGCGACATTTTCGGCCGTATCTGCTTAAGAACTTAAGATCTGGCCACAGGGAAATATTATTACCTTATTTGGAAACCAGTACTTTTCAAATGAAAATACCCTGTATTCAGGCATGTGCCATGAGTTATTACTCAGGGTAGGCAATTGGTGACATTTATGCAGTAAAGCACATGAAAAAATAAGCGAAATGCAGGTGACCAACTGAGTTGGAAGCAGATTTACTTCTGCCTTTATGGGGCATAAAGAAAACGTTGTTGTAGGAGTATATGCAGCATGTGTACTACAGCAGTTCTATGTGTAGCTTTAATACTGAGATTGAAAGGAATGGGCGAATTATGCTTACCTAATCTACAAAAATATAAGGTAGTTTGCATTTTATGCATAATAATCAGAGCTTCATAATTTTATTGAATTAGGTGCATATTTTGCCATAAAAGGAAAATGTTACTATTGGCACATAAAAAGCACCCACTACACTCTCGGAGTGGTTGGCGTTAGGAAGGGCGTCCAGCTGTAGAAACTCTGCCAGATCAAGATTGGAGCCTGGTGCAGCCATCTGGTTCACCAGCCCTCAGTCAAAATCGTCCAACCCATGCTAGCATGGAAAGCGGACATTAAACGATGATGATGATGATGATGATGATCTATTTCATTCAGGGTAAGCACTACCTGCCTTGCCTCCCCAGGCAGCACATCTGTGCCTGGGTAGTATTTGTTCCCTACCGAGCTGTCCAGATAATCCCTTACAGCACACTCTCTATCGGAAAGACAGTAAACCAGTGATTAACACTTTGAACACCTGTAGCCATCAAATCTGACATTAAATGAATGATTAAATCAATAAACACTTAATGGTAATTAAAGATTTAGATCACCTGTAAAAATAATTAACTATTTAATTAGATCCTGTTTGTTACTGAAATATAAATGAAGAATAGCTGATTAAGTTTAGGTATTACATTAATTAGTTTATTGCTCCTAGGTGCCATTTCCCTACGTTTCTGAGGAAGCACAATGCTATACTGACATTATTATTATATTATTATTATTATTATTATTATTATTATTAAGGTGGTGAGCTGGCAGAATTGTTAGTGTGCTGGGCAAAGTGCTTTGTGGTATTTTCTGTCTTTGTGTTATGAGTTCAAATTCCACTATGGTCAACTTTGCCTTTCATCCTGTCAGAGTTGATGAAATAAGTACCAGTTACACACTAGGGTCAATGTAATCAACTCACCCCTCCACCAAAATTTCTGGCCTTGTACCAAAATTTGAAATTATTATTATTATTATTATGAGTGAGAACGCAGTGCATGCCATCAAAGTGACACTGGGGTACATATATACGAAGCCCAGTATACCCATCATGACTACCCGTCTGATAAGGGTACACCAGGCACATGCATCACAACCATATG
Source organism: Octopus sinensis (assembly GCF_006345805.1). Taxonomy (NCBI): domain Eukaryota; kingdom Metazoa; phylum Mollusca; class Cephalopoda; order Octopoda; family Octopodidae; genus Octopus; species Octopus sinensis. Next base: position 7,120,846 of record NC_043017.1, on the reverse strand, counting down.
TGCACGACATGGTGATCTTGTATCAAGATAAACAATGCCAAATTTCAGGCCTCATGCATTTAGTAGAAAGGATTATTATTATTATTATTATTATTATTATTATTCAGTAGTCTTATTTTTATCCTGTGCTTTCACTGCACCATGTGTGCGCCATGGTCTTCTGCTGTAGTCTGTTGTGATGTTCTTATTTTCACTGTATTGAAAGTGTATTACGTAGGATGTGTGCGGTGCCTAGTAATGCTGTTTTCTGTATGTTATATATGCTTGTTAGTCCTGGTGTTTCTGTTATCTATTTGTCTGAATGTTATTTTTTTTATCATACCTAATGCACCTACTATGATAGGAATTGCTGGGTCACAGCTGTATTACTTCTGATCTTGGGGTTGATTAAAGTGCTAAATAGTCCTTTCTACTATAGGCACAAGGCCTGCAATTTTTGTGGGAGTGGGCTAGTCAATTACATTAACCCCAGTGTTCAACTGGTACTTATTTCATTGACCTCAAAAGAACGGAGGGCAAATTTGGCCTTGGTGGAATTTGAACCCAGAACACAAAGCGAGTAGCTAAGCTTTTTGTTTGACATGCCAACGTTTCTACCACTTCACCGCCTTTAAAATGCTAAATAATAACCTTTGTGTCAAACTGGATATCATGGCTGTATTATGATTATAATGCTGTTTGACTGGGCTTTTATCTGCATGCTAAAACATATTTGTATTTTATGGCTTAAAAGACACATGGGCATATTAGACACAGCACTTATTCAACAAAGTTTTTTTTAGAGCATTAAAGCTTATGCAGGGCCCAACTCTGCATCTAGGATCCAGGGTGGGTTTTTTTTTTTTTTTTTAAACATTTTGGTGGGAGAAAAAATGTGTGATCCATATCATCAAATAAGGTGTGTAATAGCTGGATTAACCTATAATCCCTATCTCCAGACTGGATTTTAACTCTTATTATCTCAAGGTATTACATCTGCTTGGTTGGGGTCAGTTGCAGTGCTAAATGGCAATTTGATCTATGTGTGTGTCTGTGTTTGCCCCCCCCCCCCCATCATTACTTGACAACTGGTGTTGGTGTGTTTACACCCCCATAACTTAGCAGTGAAAATTAGTTGTCAGAACCTGCATGAGACCCAGGGTGGGATCATACTTATGTTTGCTTGTTTTAATATCACCCCCTGGTCATTGGGTCCATTATGTTAACAGTGGCCAAGTTCTTGATTTGAGTTGAATTGACTCCCTTCTTTTCACTAGTCCCAGAGACCCTGAAAAGGGGTCAAATAATGTTGCTTTTCCTCTGATTAAATCTTTAATAAATATTAGATACCAGTCATAGAGTGAACTCTACTGAAACATTTAATTCTAGGGGAAAATTATCTCGACACCATAAAACAGGAGCCTAAAGCCCTCAGGAACCTTATGGCTCTCTCTCTCTCTCTCTCTTGCTACTATTGCTCAGTTTTCTAGTGTTCTACCTTCCCATTTTGATGGCCACACCTTCTCCATCAGCGTTATTAAAACTAATATCAAGGCCACACCCCCTACATCTGTGTTGTGCCAACCTGAAATCATGACCACACCTTTTCCAGTGTTGTGTCATCATCATAGCTACATCTCTTCCATCAGAGTTGAGTCAAGTCAATGTTATGATCAGAACCACTTCTGAGCTAGGGTGTACAGAAGCAATGTAGACTTATAGTGCATCACCTCAAACATGCTGTGATGTGAGATAAATCTCTCCTGGGATATGACACCAGTATATCACTGGTAACATACCCATTGACAGCTGGGTGAACTGAGATAATGTAGAATATAGTGTACCACCACAGACACACTGTGATGAGAGATAAATCTATTTATGGATATGATACCAGTCTATCAGGCATAGCATTCCTAGATGCTCTCGTGGTACCTAATAGTAGCTAGGTGAACTGAGGTAATGGAGAGTACAGTGTGCTAACCACAGAGGCATTGTGGTGAAAGATGAATCTGTCCATGGATATGATTCCAGTCTATCAGAAGTAACACTCTTTGATGATCTTGTGGAACCTGTTAACAACTAGGTATACTGAGGCAATGTAGAATATACGAAGTCTGATCAAAAGCTATCAGGACTGCTACTATAAAAAGAAACGGACAGCACATATCAATTTGGTATTTCATATCCTTATGAGTGAATTTGAGAGGTATAGAAACTATGTGGAAGTGGCGAGCTGGCAGAAACGTTAGCACGCCGGGCGAAATGTTTAGCGGTATTTCATCTGCCGTTACATTCTGAGTTCAAATTCTGCTGAGGTCAACTTTGCCTTTCATCCTTTCGGGGTCGATAAATTAAGTACCAGTTACACACTGGGGTTGATGTAATCGACTTATCCCTTTTTCTGTCCTTGTTTGTCCCCTTTGTGTTTAGCCCCCTGTGGGCAATAAGGAAATAAGACACTGTGGAAGCCTGTTGCGTATATATAAATGTGTGTGTGTTTCTTGGGTTGTTGACATTCTCATAACTTAGTGGTTTGGCAAAAGAAACCGATAAAAATAAGGACCAGACTTGAAAAATGACATTACGTACTGGTGTTAATTTGGTCAACTAAACTCTTCGAGTCAGTGCCCCAGCATGGCCACGATCCAAAGACTGAAGACTGAAGCAAAGTAAAAGGTTATAGAATTTAAATATCTCAACAGTTTTGTTATAAAATTATAATTTTTCTTGTTAGTTAATCTCGGATTATACTGATTGTTTCTCATTGTCTGGTACTCACATTACCGTACTTTATTTATCGAAGGGCTAAGTTTATCACAGTTGTGTCCTTTTTTTTTGAGAATTACTTCCCTTTTACTGACTTTAGTATGAGCTATTTACACCGGAATACACAGGTAGGTAGGTAGGTAGGTGTCACGGCCTTTTCCCCAGGTTTTATTTATGAAATTTCACTCACAAAGTATTAATCAACATGAAGTACTGGGAGGAAAAAAAAAACCTTGTCTAAGGTACATGGGGTTGATGTAATCAACTTAATCCCTTTGTCTGTCCTTGTTTGTCCCCTCTATGTTTAGCCCCTTGTGGGCAGTAAAGAAATATATACTGAGAATCTATGGATCTCATCTGTTGACTATATAATGACAAAATCATCATCGTTTAATGTCCGTTTTCCGCGCTAGCACAGGTTGGACGGTTCGACCGGGGTCTGGGAAGCCAGGGGCTGCACCAGGCTTCATTCTGATCTGGCAGTGTTTCTACAGCTGGATGCCCTTCCTAACGCCAACCACTCCGCGAGTGTAGTGGGTGCTTTTTACGTGCCACCTGCACAGGTGCCAGGGGGGTCTGGCATCGGCCACGATCAGTTGGTGCTTTTAACGTGCCACCGGCACATAAGCCAGCCAAGGCGGCACTGATATCGGCCACGTTCGGATGGTGCTTTTTATGTGCCACCGGCACAGAAGCCAGTCGAGGCGGCGCTGGCAACGGCCACGTTCGGATGGTGCTTTTTATGTGCCACCGGTGTAGGTATCACAACTACTATTTCCATGCGTATGTAATTGTATAAATAACTATTTGACAGTTTATTATTATTATTATTGTTGTTATTTTGTAATATTTTATTACAACTTTTCTTTTTTGTCTCTTTTCAGAAAAGTGTGAAAACACTATGCAGACTAAGATCGATAGAGAACTGGAACACCAATTTGAACAGGGCCAAGAACACAAACGTCTGAGCGGCAAACACGGTCACACGGGGCTCGGATTCAAACCAGAAGAAGAAGAAACCCAGCAGGAGGCAGCACTGGTGTCAGCAGCGAAGAAGATGCGCAAGGACAACTCGTCCGCCACGGGCGGCGGCGGCGACAACAGCAGCAGCAACCAGTTCCCCGGCGACGACGACGAGGATGATGAGGATGAGGAAGAGGACGAAGAGGAGGAGGACGAGGAGGAAGATGAAGACAAGTCCCTGGACGGCGTCGACGACGAGGAGCTGAGCGACGAAGAGGAAGACGAGGAGGACGACGTAGAAGATGACATCAGCGAGGAGGATGAGGATGGTGATGGCGGCGGCAAAGTAGGATCGGATGCAAAAAAGGCCAACGTTGTCGAGAAGGGCCATTAGTGAAACATTGGATTTATATTTCCTAAAACATTTTACATTTCTTGTCATCTCATTTTCCATGTCCATGTCACCTGTGTTGTTTTTAACCAATGTCTGGTCAGTCCTTCTTGGCTCACCACAAATAAAACAATGTCATTAGTTAGTCGTATTTGCAATTCATATATACACACTCACATACACACATATATATATATATATATACACCCACACACATATATATATATATTTTTCACTTCACATTTCTATACATCCAATCCCTTTCTCTATTACGCTCTCTCTCTCTTCCTCTCTTTATACATAGATATACACACATCCATATATGAAAGAATGGAGTTGAACGATGAATTAACAAAATTCCTTTATTCTCGACATATGTTTCGAAGGAATAAGGGGTGCATTATGCCGCCTTCTCATCAGGAAAAACAAGGAACTTATGTCAGCATCAAGATGCACAAAAACTTTTAGATGATTGACATAAGTTCCTTGTTTTTCCTGATGAGAAGGCGGCATAATGCACCCCTTATTCCTTCGAAACATATGTCGAGAATAAAGGAATTTTGTTAATTCGTTATTCAAATCCATTCTTTCATTTATTTGTAATTAAAAAAACACACAAATTTCCACACGAAAGCACGTGATCTCTGCCCTTGGCAAGTAGCTTCAACCGTGTTTTTCTGACGTGAATTTGCTACCCAGGTATCGGTTAACCGAATTATCCATAAGATAATTCATTCAACTACTCAAATACATCCATATATGTGTATGTATGTATATTACCTCATATATATATATATATATATGTAATGTTTTCATTTCACATTTTTATACACCCTAGCTCTATCTCTATATCTTTCTATAAATATTTACATGAATATCACACACTGGTTTCTCCTGCTCTCATCCTTGTTCTTCCCTCTAAACAAACATAAATGATATCTCCTTAATATCACAGTGGTTTTTTTTCTACTCTCATATCTCCTGATATCATACAGTGTTCTCTCCCCTGATATTACAGACTCCCCCCTCCTTCCCATCCAGTATCAAACAGTGTATTTTCTCCCCCACCCAACCCACCCCCGATATCAAACAGTACCCTACATTAACCCCTTCGTATCATATCACAAAGAGTTTTTTTTTAATATCATTATTTCTTTTCTTTGATATCTTCTAATATCATAGTACATTTCCCCACTGATATCACAAGGCAGTTTTTTTCCTCTAATATCTTCCTCATATCAAAGAATAAACTCACCCCTCTCCTTCTCTCCATTCTTCCTTCTATATCACAATTTTTATTATTATAATTTTTTTTTTACATCTCCAATATCTTATGATATCACACAGTGTGTTTCTCCTTTGATATCTTTATAATATCACAGAGATGTTTTCCTCTGATTTCACACTATTTTTCCCCCCCGCAAATATCACCTGATATCAGAGAGTGGTTTTTTTGATCTGATATCTCAGCTAGTACCCTACATACCATACTGTTCGATATTCTTCACTGTTTCTCTGCATTTCCCAAAGCGAGATTCCACACGTGATCTATCATTATCTGGTATTGATTTTATTTTCATATTTCTTTCTTCCTTTCTGTCTTTCTTTTTTTTTTTCTATAATTATTTTAGAGTTCTTCAAACAAAACCACAATAATAATTTGACAAATTTTGGGGTAAATACTCCATTCCTCTTCCTCCTCCCACCCGACCTCTACTCTTCCATGTCTTTTATAAATTAAGTTATAATAATATTTGTTTATTGGACAAATAATTGAGAAATGTTTCAACTGAAATCACTTGCTTTCTCCTGCATCATCTGTGTATGTGTTGCGTGTGAGTATATATATATATATACACACACACGCATGCACATACATATGTGTGAAGGGGGTATGCATATTGTGCTTGATAACATGAAAGAAGCGTTGGTATATTGGCTGCACCCAAATATTCTGCAGTGCATAGATGGTGTCAGGGACAATATTTGCTTATGGCTGGTTCATCATGGTGTATAGGAACTAGGGTGGTTTCAGTGAGATATATTTGGGGTATATGTGTTGGGGTGTGTCTTGTATTGCCATGAAATACAGTATACATATGTTTGTATATATATTTACACACACATGCATAAATATAAATATATATATATATATGGATGGATCCAAACAGTTTGATTCAAATTCGTTGGTACTTTTGAGTTTCAAGTGCGATGCTAGTCATCAGCCATTTGTTTGTCTGTATGTATGTATGTGTATATATATATATATATTAGATGAAAAGTGGTTGTGAGTCCATACAAATCAAAAATTATAGTTAAAGAACGTAAATGAAGTTGGAAAAGGCATGGAAGTATATTTTAGAGAATGTTTAATAAAACATTATGGATATTAGAATTTTGGTGGAGAGTCAGAGAGAAAACACCATTTTTAATATTTACCATATTTGCTAAGATGGATACATTGAAACCGGTAATATTTTATTAAACATTCTCTAAAATATACATCCATGCCTCTTCCAACTTTCTTTTACTTTTTTTAACTATATATAAACATGTGTGTTTGCATCAAACTATACGTGCATATGTATGTGTACCTATATATTTGTGTGGGTGTGTATGGTGGGCCGAAAGTCATGCACAAAATAAGTTCACTACACTCCGGAATTGTCAAAGACATGCTTCAAGTTTTCTAAAATTGAATAAAATAAATAAAATAATGGTGTATACACACATACTTGCACATGATAAACAAAATGAATAATAACAACAATAATAATAATATGAATAAAATGTCAGATATTTTGGTGTATGACTTTTGGCTCACTCTGTGTATGTATGTGTGTATGTATATATATATATATATATCCATACACAGATTACTATGTGTGTGTGTGTGTAGACATGACTCCACTGTTGGTTTCAACATGAGGATCTAACAACCTGCACTTTCTTAGCCAGCCATAATGCTTATGTCGTCGAATGTGACATTTGAGGCCTGTGCCACCAATTTACAAAGTGGGCCGCAGATGTTGCAAGTATAAGGATTACGGGTCAGTGCAGGCGGTGCTTTTGCAGCCGCTCTTCTCCTTTGTCTTGCAACCATTCACCTGTTAATGCTGGTTGAAACAGTCTCTTGTACCCATTTTGACACGATGATCTCCATTCTGTTCGCTCCAGGGCTGTTTGCTCAAAGCTGTTGCGAGCCACCACAATGACTGCTGAGAACTTACATTTCAGTTTGTCTTTGTGTGTAAATGTGTATATATGTATGTACATGTGTGTATATGTGTGTGTGTGTGTGTGTGTGTTAAGGCGGCGAGCTGGCAGAAACGTTAGCACACCGGGCGAAATGCTTAGCAGTATTTCGTCTGTCGCTACGTTCTGAGTTCAATTTCCGCCGAGGTCGACTTTGCCTTTCATCCTTTCGGGGTCGATTAAATAAGTACCAGTTACGCACTGGGGTCGGTATAATCAATTTAGTCCGTTTGTCTGTCCTTGTTTGTCCTCTCTGTGTTTAGCCCCTTGTGGGTAGTAAAGAATAATATATGTGTGTGTGTTTATCTATCTCTCTCTCTCTCTATATATATATATATATATATATATATACACATATTTTTTATGTGTGTGTGTCCAGTTTAGAAGAATGTCCTTCAGAAATACATGGTCGAGTGATGGTTAGGTTTTAGGGGTTTGAGGAATTCTTTCATGTATTTATTTTACGAAAAAAACTTAAATCCAACTTCGACTGAGAGGGTCGGGGAAAAGGGTTTGATGTCATTTTATACTCCAAACTTTTAATTCCATAATTCTTTGTTTCACCATAGCCAAATAACTGCCCCTACAACAACAACAACAACAACCTTTTGGTTTTCTTTTTAGTCTTATAAAAAAAAAAAAAAATAGGGATCTCTTTGATACCAGTTCCTTCCTGTCAGGAATGTCTTTTGAAAAGAAAAGAAATATTTTCATTGCTAAAACTTCTTCATTTGATACATGCATAGCTTAGAATCATTTTAATTCTTTTAATTTAATTTTCTTTTTTTGGTTAATTAATTTGGATTATTTTAAAATTTGTTAATCATTTAGGTGCAAATGTTTTGATGTAGAAAACATGAAGTCTGCTAAAAAAAAAAAAAAGTCGAATTTGAATTTTTGGAAATTATGATAATAAAATATTTCTAAAAGATTTATTAATAATAAGAATGATGATAAGTATAATGATAATAATAATAATAATCAAAGTTATCATCCTCATCACCATCATCATTTTAATGTCTATTTTTCCATGCTTGCATGAGTTAGGCTTATTCCTAAAAGATTTAGAATTAATAATAACAAGAAGAAAGGTTTCGAATTTTGGCACAAAGCCAGTGGTATTGTGGATGAAGTCTGTTACTTCTTTTATCAACCCTGAAATGATGGAGACAAAGTCAACCATGGCAGAATTTGAACTCAGAACATTGAGAGCTGGAAAATAATACTTATAATAATGGTTTCAAAATGATGTGAGGTCCAAGAGCGTTACATATGGCACATATATATAAATATATTCATACATACATACATATATAGGCACAGGTGTGGCTGTGTAAATAAGAAGTTTGCTTCTTAACCACATGGTTCCAGGTTCAGTCCCAGTGCATGCCACCTTGGGCAAGTGTCTTCTACTACAGCTTTCGGCCAACCAAAGCCTTGTGAGTGGATCTGATGGATGGAAACTGAAAGAAACCTGTTGTATATATCTCTGTTTGCGTCTGGGTTTATGTCCCTGTAACTTAGCAGTTCGGCAAAAGAGACCAGTCGAATAAGTACTAGGCTTTAAAAAATAAGACCTGGGAGCAATTCTTCAACTTAAACCCGTCAAGATGATGCCCCAGCATGGCCGCAGTCAAATGACTGAAACAAGTAAAAGATTGTGCATATATATCTTTCTTTTTTACTTGTTTCAGTCATTTGACTGCAGCCATGCTGGAGCACCGCCTTTTAGTCGAGCAAATCGACCCCAGGTCTTATTCTTTGTAAGCCTAGTACTTATTCTATCGGTCTCTTTTGCCGAACCGCTAAGTAACGGGGACGTAAACATACCAGCATCGGTTGTCAAGCAATGTTGGGGGGACAAACACAGACACACATATATACGACAGGCTTCTTTCAGTTTCCATCTACCAAATACCATCACAAGGCTTTGGTCGGCCCGAAGCTATAGTAGAAGACACTCTCCCAAGGTGCCACGCAGTGGGACTGAACCCAGAACCGTGTGGTTGGTAAGCAGGCTACTTACCACACAACCACACCTGCGCCTATAAATATATATATAGTTGTATATATACATATGTATGTATATATATATATATGCATATATTTGATAAGTGACATATTTGAACTTCTCTGTCTTTGAGTCACTTTGTAAGATCTGTCAATGACACACACACAGACTCACATACACACACGTGAGTCGGTGGTGGAGTCTTCTTCTGTTGATGTTACCCAATAGTTATGAAGGAGTCACCATCATTCAAGCAGTGTTGTTCGCTTCCAACTTTTTGCGGAAACTTCTCTGGTCCTGGGGGGAGATATTAACTTTGTTTGGAAATAGGTCTATGTGCACAGGATGTCCATAAGTCAGCTTTACAATTTGAAAAGTTCAGAAATAAAATGTGAAATAAGAATAACTCAACAGAGTTATTTTGAACTCAGAATGTAAAGACAGACAAAACACCACTGGCGTACTAACGTTTCTGCCAGCTTGCCACCTTTCTTTTGTTGATATAATGTTGGACATAATATACAAACCAGAAGCTTTTATGCTAGTCACGGTACTTGACATATCTCAACAGAAGATAGATTGCTATAGAGAACTGATTTCTGAAGTCGAAAGGTTAACATCTGTTTCTTCATGCCAACATAGGTTCAGAGAAGTTATTTGAGGTTAGGTTTTTGCAGCTAGATACCTTACCTATCTACAGTAGGGAGTGTTGCTTCATTTAATCCGTTAACTTCAGAATTAACTTCCATCGTTATTCCAGTAACGATGTACCAAAAATTAGAATTGATATTTTCTGCAAGTCTAAATAAACATATGTCATATCTCCAAAGAAAAGAGAAAAAAAGTTTCAAACATAACATTCTTCAACCAGAGATAGGTTGGTGTACAAAACTGATTTCTGCCGTAAAAGGGTTAACATCTGTTTCTCCAAGCTAGCATGGGTTTGAACAAGGAGTTATTTGAGACTGGGTTTTTACAGTTGGATACCCTTCCTATCACCGACTATGTAGACAGTATTGCTTTGTATAACCCTTTAACTGTGAAGTTAAATAATTACTGGGGTCAATTTGTTTGACTAAGCCCTTCAAGGTGACTGAAATGGAAAGGTAAAATAATGGAAACGTAATTTAAGAAATAAAATTTACAAAGTTTAAAGTAAGGAAATTTAATGGAGAATAATTTCCACTGTTGGATACAAACTGATGCTCCATCAGTCATGACTAATGAGTGTTCCAGTTTATCCAATCAACAGAACCCCCAGCTTGTGAAATTAATATGCAAGTGGCTGAGTACTCCACAGAATGTGACAAGGCTGGCCCCTTTGAATTATAGGTACTACTCATTTTTGCCGGCTGAGAGGACTGAAGCGACGTGAAATAAAGAGTCTTGCTTAAGCCCACAATGCGCTGTCAGGAATTTGTACTCGTGACGTTATGATCGTGAGCCGAATACCTTCACCACTTAGCAATGTGCCTTCCCTGTTATCTACTATGATAAGACAATGCAAAATGGACATTGGCAGGAAGGGAGATAATTCAACTGGATGTAAATACCACAAGGTATTTCTGTTCAAATGTACCAGTTTCCAACCCACATCATCACCATCCTTTTAAGCTCTGGTTTACCATGCTTGCATGGGACCAACAGTTTATTGAAGCAGGCTGCCTATGTTTAGATGCCTTTTCTGTCACCAACCCTCATCTATTCCCCCCCCCCATGGTCAGATATGTTTTCATAGAAGAATAGATATTAACACTCCTTGTATTACAGTAGAACTTGTCTACAATTACCATGCGATATAAAAAAAAGGAAACAAACCAACACACACGCATATCACATAATCACATGACTGACCAGACTATCAGATGTTACACATCACTGGTCACAATGAGAGGCCTTAGGGAAAACTTGGCAATGATGAAGATTTCGGTAAGTAAGAAAGGAAACAGAAATCTGGGAGAAAGCCATATTTGATAAGCAGAAGAGGAATAAGGATAAATTCTTTAAGCCATGTCCGATGTAAGCTATGGACACACACACCAGAGGTGTAGTGGGATCACACGTTAACATCCACACATACAATGGTGTGCTGGAAAGTCCCTGGTTTTAAGGGTATCACGAAAGTTCTGTTTGGAGGCCCGACCTGCCAGGTTCTTTCTTACGGGGCTTGGAAAACCAAAGGACTGCTGCCGTGTGTGTAAATCTGAGAGGAGAATATGTTGAATAAAATCATATTCAACTGATCCTCCTGTATTTTATTTTTACTCAAAACCAGGAACTTCTCAGCATCCCCTTAGACACACATACACATATACATCGTTGCTATTATGCAAAAGTGTCGTAAGTCCAAAACTTTGCTTTTTTCAGAAAGCACAAAAATAGTTTCACCATTCCATAGCAAAACCGTTCTATTACACTTTGACAATTTTTGATACCTTGGCATCTGAAGCAGCTGGAGATACTATAGTTTGACCTGTTGCAAGCAAAAATAATATTGAGAAAAAAAATGCATTTGACCATATTTGGATACGCGACAGTTTAACATAATAGCAATGATTATATATATATATATATATTATATATATATATATAATATATATATATATTATATATATATAACGTGACCGACCAGACCATCAGATGTTGTTACACATCGCTGGTCACAATGCATTCGCATTGTTTTAGCCTTCGAATGACGCCACCCTGCTGGCTAAGCGAGCAGGCCAACAGAAGAAAGAGTACAGCAGGGATCACCACCCCCTGCCGGAGCCTCGTGGAGCTTTTTAGGTGTTTTCGCTCAATAAACACACACAATGCCCGGTCTGGGAATCGAAACCGCGAGTCCGCTGCCCTAACCACTGGGCCATTGCGCCTCCACATATATATATATACCCAAAGCCAGGAACTTTTCTACACCTCATATATACATATATGATAGGCTTTCTGTTTCTATTTATCAAATCACAAAGCTTTGTTTAGCCCATGGCTTTAGTGGAAGACACTTGCCCAAGATGTTATGCAATGGGATTGAACCCCAACATTATGTGGCTAGGAGGAAAACTACTTAACTGCCCATCTACATAATTTCTTCACCAAATGTCCCTCACAAAGTAAAGGTCAGCCCTCATCTATGGTGGAAGATACCTGCCTCTAAAATACCATGCAGTGGAATTGAACCTGGAACCATGTGTTTACGCAGCAAACCTCTTAACCACATAGCTGTGCCTGTGTTGTTCAGTGAGTTCTTTCCTGGGAAAGAATTTAAAATCTAAGAAATAACACCAGAGCATGGTAGTGTGGTAAGAAGTTCACTTCCAACCACATGGTTCTGGGTTCAGCCCCACTGCATGGCACCTTGGCCTATAGTCTTCTACTACAGCCCTGGGCCAACCAAATCCTTGTGAGTGGATTTGGTTGATAGAAACTGAAAGAAGCCTGTCCTATGTGACTTTATTGTTTGGGTTTGTTCGCACCACTGCTTGACATCTGGTGTTGGTTCGTTTATGTCCCTGTAACTTCAGCAAGAGGCTGATAGAATAAGTGCCAAACTTTAAAAAAAAAATAATTACTGGTGGTAGGGATTTCAAGTCGGTGCCCCAGCATGGCCACAGTCTAATGACTATAATAAGTAAAAGGAAAGAATCCAAACAGCTCAAGTTTTTGCGGATGAGAAATGAATTTTCTCTGGGATAGGAAGATAACCTCTCTTTCATGTAAATAGCAAAAGAATGAATGAAAGCCATAGCAGCTCCAAGGCTAGAATTGAACATCATCATCATTGTTTAACGTCTGTTTTCTGTGCTAGCAGGGGTTGGACTGTTCGACTGGGGTCTGGGAAGCCAAGAGGCTGCACCAGGTTCCAGTCTGATCTGGCAGTGTTTCTACAGCTGGATGCCCTTCCTAACGCCAACCACTCCGAGAGTGTAGTAGGTGCTTTTTATGTGCCACCGGCACAGGTGCCAGGGGAGTCTGCAAACATATTTTAAAAGAAGGTAAAACACTGAAATATAAAACAGGAGTAATATATGAAAAAGGTGAGCTAACAAGGGGCTTCTATGTCCTGCTAGAGATAGCAGCCAGATCTCACTCAAATGACATGACCCAACGAGGGAGCCTCTACATAGTTGCCTGACTTGCTGGAAATAACAGTCAAATCATGAGCCAACAAGGGGTTCACTTTTCACTCAAATGACATGACCTAATGAGGGAGCCTCAACATAGTTGCTTGACTTGCTGGAAATAGCAGCCAAATCACACAAGTAAACAAGAGCCCTGTAGTTTTCTGACTTGCTAAAAATAGCAACCAAATCACTTGAGCCAACGAGGAGCCCTCTGTGGTTTTCTGACTTACTAGAAATAGCAGCTAAATCACATGAGCCAATAAATTGGACCCTTTGTGGTTTTCTGACTTGCTAGAAATAGCAGTCAAATCACAAGCCAATGAAGAGCCGTCTATGTGGCTTTTCTGACTTGCTAGAGATAACATCCAAATCACCCTTAAATTACATTACTCAATGAAGGACCCTCTATAAGATTTTCTAGAAATAGCAGCCTACAAGGAGCTCGCTAGGTGATTTTCTGACTTACTAAAAATAGCATCCAAATTACATGACTTGCTAGAAACTAGCCAAATCACAAACCAGCAATAGGCACCTATATGTGGTTTTCTCACTTGCTAGAAATAGCAGCCAAATTACAAACCAATGACACCCCCCCCCGCTATGTGGGTGTCTGACTTGCTAGAAATAGCAGCCAAATCGCAAACCAATGACAGGTCCCCTCAATGTGGTTTTCTGACTTGCTAGAAATAGCAGCCAAATCACAAACCAATGACAGGCCCCTCCATGTGGTTTTCTGACTTGCTAGAAATAGCAGCCAAATCACAAACCACTGACAGGCCTCTCTATGTGGTTTTCTGACCTGCTAGAAATAGCAACCAAATCGTAAACCAATGACAGGCCTTTCCATGTAGTTTTCTGACTTGCTAGAAATAGCAGCCAAATCACAAACCAATGACAGGCTTCTCTAAGTGGTTTTCTGACTTGCTAGAAACAGCAGCCAAATCACCTTCAAATCAAATGAGCTAATGAAGGATTGGCAACGGGAAGGGCATCCAGCCATGGAAAAAAAATTTCTGTAAACTCCATCCAACCCATGGAAGAGTGGGTGTTAGAAC
>NC_043017.1:7093802-7096302 GCF_006345805.1 Octopus sinensis | reverse complement strand
AATGAAGCCGACATTGCGAGCTGAGGTTTCGAATACTGTGACGAGTGTTTGTTTTGAAATGGTCAGTAAGCGATGTGTTAGATCTATGGTATGCGAACGATTTGTCGCAATGGATGCAATAAACGTTATCAGCAGTTTTGATATTACTTGTCAGCCAGTAATTTAAATCCAAAATGTCCATGTAATCGACCTGATTATAAGTTTATATTTCATAACTCGATTCTACTCCGCCGCCATTTTACTGTTGTTACTCTTGCTTCCAGACTTCCGTCACATTCATTAATGATGGGTGGAAAATTAAATTTGAAACCAATTGATAAAAAATTAATCGTTAAAACAAAAACTTAGGATCTTTTCGGTTTGAACGGCAGTTTTTAAAAATAATTTCCACGTAACTAAACATTTTAAAACTTCGTATACTGGTAGAATGTGTTTATAAAACATCTTTTTCTCTTGGCTTTATTGAGAAAATTCTATAGTTTGTAAGATATTTGTTGTTTTTTTGTCTTCAATTTCTGCAATTTCAACCAATCAATGACGTCTGTTGAGGTGAAAACATTATGTGCCGTATGAATATGTCCCTCGTTTAAGAAACAGATTGGGTTTATTTACATTTGTGAAGAAAAAAAGATACCCTACCCCCACCTCTAACCCTAACCCTAAAACAGATTGAAATGCAATAGATCGATACTAGAGTCATAATTATGGGTGACAATTTCATATGACATCGCTAGAAAAAACTGCCGTTCAAACCGAAAAGATCCATTTTTTAAAATAAATACTTTGAAACTTCGGATACTGGTAGAATGCGTCAAAGAGAACAGGGTTTTTTTTACTCTTGACATTTTTTTACAAAATTTTATATTTTAGAAGTTATTTCGTGTTAAAGTTGTCATATTTGGGTAATTTTCACCAGTCAATGACATGTATTCAGCCGAAGAAAATTACCGCTGCTCATTGCGAGCAACTTCTGGGTCCCACGTAATCGAACCAATGAAAGAGCCTCTACCTGGTCGCTCGATATACTAAAAATAGCAGCCAATATATCCCCCTACCTAAATCATGTCCAGTGTACATAATGCCCTAGATTATCCCTAAAAAGATGGTTTGCTGAAAGCTGGAATGTCTTTGACGATAGGTTTGTTGTATTAGGGTTGATTTGAGGCTAAATAACAACAAAATTATGATAAATTTCTATGCTAACACCGGCACGATTTTCACTAAGAGGGAAAATCTTGGATTTTTTGCCTGGAATCAAGTACCCTAACCCCCTAGTATACTGCAAATCCCTTATTTTGGTTTGGAAAAAAAGGTGGGGGGGCATGTGATTTAGGTAGGGGGATACGTTGGCTGCTATTTTTAGTGTGTCAAACAGCCAGGTAGAGACGCTTTGAAATTTCCCCAGGACACCTGATGAAGCCTGGAGGGTATATCAGCCGAAACATTGTGTTATCAACAAGATGAGGACAAATACCTGTCAAATGTAAATAATGTACATAATTCCTCATCTCTTAAATATAGAACTGAAGATGATGTTTATGACAATGATGTTGATGATGACGACAATGGGTGCAAGGTCATGCAAGGACCACCATCAAAACGACAATTTAAGGAATTCGGTTCGTCAAAGAAAACAAGTCATCAAATGTTATATTTAATTGAAATTTAATGTACTTTCCCTGATTATCTATGACTTCCTCCCATCTATCTACAAGCTTTTTAATCCCATCAATGTAAAACTCTTTTGGTTTCAAAGTGAAGAACTCTGAAATGTCAGTTTCGACCTCCTCCTGGCTTGCAAAAGTTATGTCCCCCAAATGATTCTGTAAACTATGAAACAAATGGTAGTCTGAAGGAGCAAGGTCTGAAGAATAAGTTGGATGAGGAATTTTTTCCCCACCAAGCTCTTCGATCTTCTGTGATGTGATCTTTGCAGTGTGGGGTCGAGCATCGTCCTGATGAAACATCACTCCTTTTCGATATTCACTAAGCAGTGTCTTTTTTCTTCAAACGCTTGGAAATGAGAACCCAGGTTCGAAATTTCTCCAGGACACCTGATGAAGCCTGGAGGGTATATCAGCCGAAACATTGTGTTATCAACAAGATGAGGACAATACCTGTCATGTAATAATGTACATAATTCCTCATCCTCTTAAATATAGAACTGAAGAGGATGTTTATGACAATGATGTTGATGATGACGACAATGGTGCAAGGTCATGCCGGACCACCATCAAAACGACAATTTAAGGAATTCGTTCGTCAAAGAAAACAAGTCATCAAATGTTTATTTAATTGAAATTTAATGTACTTTCCCTGATTATCTATGACTTCCTCCCATCTATCTACAGCTTTTTAATCCCATCATGTAAACTTTTGGTTTCAAAGTGAAGAACTCTGAAATGTCATTTTCGACCTCCTCCTGCTTGCAAAAGTTATTGTCCCCCAAATATTCTGTAAACTTGAAACAATGGTAGTCTGAAGGAGCAAGGTCTGAAGA